>NC_041215.1:33673828-33741401 GCF_002837175.3 Physeter macrocephalus
AGGCCACAACAGTGAGAGGCCCGTGTACCGGAAAAAAAAAAAAAAGAAAAGAAAAGATTTTGGAATTATATTTGATGAGTGGAGGCTTGTGGCAATTGCCCCAAAGTTGGAGAAACAACATGGTACGTTGTCTGGACATTAGAGATGGGCTTGTTTTCCAAAGCTACTAAACATTCTTCTTGTTGAGTATAAATTTCCAAAGTGTAATAAAATAGACCTGTTAACTCATCAAAAAGCAGGTTTGGAGAACTGGTGAGCTGGAGAGTCTGCAGCCCATTTGCACTGCATCTAAAATCCTGGGGACACAAGTGATATCTTTGAAGAATGCTTGAAATAAGAACTAAAAAGCAAAGAACAAGAAAAGACATTTAAAGAACAAAACTAAGGCAAACTTTCATTCAGGAAAAAGTTAAATCTTCCATTGTTCACAATCAGTTTGCCCCCAAAAGTGGATCAATCAGGTATCAACTGAGGCTGAATCTGTTACTTTTACACTAGTTGGTTACTGAAAAGATAATAATTACATCATATTTTAAAAATCCATTGTCCTACTCACATTATATTTTCAGTCTATTTTTAAATGTTTTAGATATCTCTGTGGTATAATATGTTTTCAGTATAACAATGATTCAAACTGAGATGACATTGTTATAGGGTGCTGGGAGAGATTTCACAATGTTTGTATAGAGAGGAGATGCACCCTTGCAAACAACATACAGGATAACGTGTTAGAATTGAGGTTTTTTTTTTTTTTTAAGGTGACATTGCAAAGAGGACTTCTATTTACTGTGAAAATAGAGAATAAAAAGTAAAAAAGAGAAAATTTTTTAATGTGTTCACAATGTATAAATGTGGAGGTGTATGTATGTATAGTAAGTATGTATAGTAATACATACCTATATTCCCCAACTGTCCACTGAGGTGCCTTGAGAGCAACGAGAGATCAATAGTAATGGATATATCAAAATATTTAGATCTGGGTTAATAAATACAGTTCTCCAACAAAAGGAAAAATATTCAATTAAAAATGGGCCCCCCCCAAAATAAACCAGGTAAAATATTTGAACAGCCATCTCACCAGAGAAGATATACAATTGGCAAATAAGCCCATGAAAAGTGTCCAATACCACTTGTATTAAGAAGATGTGACTTAAAACAACTAATGAGATACCATTCATATCTATAGAATGGAAAAACTTCATGTTAGCAAGAAAAATGAGGAAGAACTAAAACTCTCATAAACTTCTGGCAGAAATGTCAAATGTTACAAGCACTTTCAAAAACATCTTAGCTCTTTCTTAAAATGTTAAATGTATATCTTCAATCGGATCCACTCCTAAGTATCCACCCAGAAGAAATTAAAGCAAATGTTTATGCAAATACTTCTGCATGAATGATCATAGCAGCTTTATCTGTTGTAGCCAAAAACTGGGAAGCAACCCAAATGCCCATCAATAGCTGAGTGGTTAAACAAATTATGATATACATGTGCAACAAAATACTACTTAGCAACCTAAAAGAAGGATTTACTTATATGTACAATAACATGGATGAATCTCAAAATAATTAGTCTGAGTAAAAGAAGCAGGATTAAAAAATAATGTGTATTGGACAATTTCATTGATGTCAAATTCTAAGAAGTACAAAGTAAAGTACGGTGACAAAAAAGCAAATTGGTGGTTATATGTGGAGTAGTGGGACATGGCGGCAGGAGAGGCAGGGAATGGAAAGGTGAATAAGGAAACTTTTAGGGGTAATGTATCTTGGCAATGGCTTCGCGGAATAAGGAAACTTTTAGGGGTAATGGATCTTGGCAATGTATACATATATCAAAATATCAAATTGTACATTTTAAATATGTGCAGTTTATTGTATGCCAATCATTCCCCACAAAGATGTTACATTTCTTTTTTCATTCAGTGTACTTTGTGAATAAACTCTAAAAGAATAAATACAATCAATTCTATCTTTGTACACTATCAGCAAAAAATTAGAAAATAAAATAAAAACACATTTTATGACATCAAAAACATAAGGTATTTAAAATACATTTAACAAAAGGTTTGTAAAAGTGTACCTGAAAAACAACAAAAGTATTTTGAGTAATTATGAAAATCTAAATAAATGAAGATATAAACTTATTAAGATGTAGTTCTTCCTAAATTCAATGCAATCCCTATCAACACTCAGCAGAGTTTGGTTGGTTTGGTTGATTTCTTTGTTTGCTTGTTTTGATGACAGTTAACAGTGTAATTCTAAAAATTTACAGGAAAACACAATGGAAATAGGTTAGCCAAAACAATGAAGAAAAATAAAAATAACATTAAGAGGACTTACACTACCTGATTACAGCACTTATTACAAAGCTACCACAATGAAGATAGAAATAAAGACTAATGAAACAGAATAGAGAATCCCAACAGACCAATTTATTTTCAACAAAAGTGTCAAGATAAATCAATGGGGAAATTCTTTTTAACATATGATATTGAACAACTAAATAAATGTGTGGAAAATAATGAACCTTAACTTTTACTTTAAACCATTCACAAAAATTAATTTGAAATGGATTGTAAAAAATGTGAAAGCTTGGATTGTAAACCTTCTGGTATAAAACAGAGTAGAATATCCTTATACCTTTGAGGTAGAAAAATGCAAAACACTAACTAAAATTAATACACTAACATCAGCAAATATTGGTACAGATATAGAAAATCTTGAAGTCTCAGACATTACTGGTGGGAATATAATTATGTACAATTCCTTTTGAAAATGGTTTATACTTTCTTATAAAATTAAATACAACATACAGTCAGTTGCGCCTCAACCCAGATATTCCCCCTTTTAAATTTATTCAAGGGTAATAAAAGCATATTTTAAAATCACACACATACAATTTTGGTAGTGGCTTATTTCACAATAGTCAAAACATGAAATAACCAAGAGTAGAATGCAAAACTAAATTGAAGTATAGTCATACAATGAAATGTTACTCAGCAATGGAAAAAAAAATAAGGAACTGCATAGGTAATAACATGAATGAGCTTCAGAAACATGATGAATGAAAGAAGTCAGGCACAAGGGTACCTACTCTGATTTTATTTATAAAAGATTTATATATAGATGGAAATGATTTATACTGGTAGATATCAGAAGAGTGGCTGTCCATCAAGGGGGAATTGATTGAAAGGGTACACAAGAAACTTTTAGGACTGATGAAAATGTTCTATATTACAACTGAGGTGTTGGTTCTGTGGGGTGCACATTTGTCAAAGTTAAATTTTGAGTAACACATTTAAGATCTGCTCATTTAATTTCACCTGTAAGTGAAAAATAGACAAAAATACAGCAGCAATAATCATATTTTAGTAATGACCAAAAACTAGATGTAATTCAGATGTTTATTATAGTAAAATAAATAAATTGAAATATACTCATTCAATGTATATTCATACAAAAATAAAAGTGAGCAAATTACATCTCCAAAGTATAAGAATGAATGAATCTTAAAAATATAAGGGTCAATAATAGAAGCCAGGCATGAGATAAAAACATGTGCTACAAATATTTTTATTAAGTTAAAAAAAGAAGGCAAAACTAATATTTGATGTTAAAAATAAGCATAGTGATTCCCCATGAAGGGGATACTGAATGGAATGATAAACAAAAGGAGCTGTGAGGTTCTGGTCCTGTTTTGTATCTTGAACTGAGTGGTGATGGCATCGGTATGTTTACGAAAATTTAATGAGATGTGTATACTAATATTTTGTTTAATTTTCTGTTTGTTAGTTATCCTTCAAAATCAGTTTGCTTTAAAAACAGAACAATGTTTATTTTCTAATTTAAAGCATAATGACAAATTTGTAAATAAATTGTCATGAAAATTAATGAATTTTTAAAATGCCAAGTAAGATTCACTGAAGAAACAGAAAATAGTGGTTTACCATTTAAAAATATATTAATGTGAAGCCACATTAATATACTTATAAGGAATAATTATACAAGTATTTCAATGGATATATAAAAATAATTCAATAAGAGTCAACACCCATTCACAGTAAAAATTATCCTTAGCTAAGTGGGAATTGAAGAGAATAATCTAAACCTACTTAATTTCAAACTTCTGAATGTTCTTTAAGTAAATAAACAAAGAAAAACAAGAGATATAAAAATTGAAATGAAGAAGCTACATCACTTTACCTACAGATAATATAATATTTACATTAAAAATCTGATAGAATTTATAATCAATTAGAAATAATCAAGGAGTTCATGAGAACTGCTATATAAAATCCACATTTAAAAATTAATACCATCTGTATACAATACCACAAAGGAAGTAAAATCTCATTATAAAAAGGTAAACTATTCAAAATAGCAACAAAACTTTAGTATTTAAAACCAATCTAAAAAGATAGAAACAAGATGTTCTTAGAGACGATGGTACAAACTGTTGAAAAAAATAAAAGAACACCTGCATAAGTGAAATAGTAGGCAATGTGTATGAATAGGAAGGCTCAGTGTTGCAAAGGTGTCAATTAATCTACAAATCCAGTGGCATTACTATGAAAATCCTAATAGCATAGTGCAGTGAAAATGAGAAATTGACCTTTGCATTCATATGAAAAATTAAAGGCTCAAGAACTGACAAGATAATTTTGAAGGTGAAGACTCTTTATTGATGATATATGCTATCAGGCATTTTAAACCTACAGTAATTAAAACAGTGTCACATTTGTGACAGGAAAAACATGTAGATAGATGGATCCACACATATATGGGAGCTTGGTATATGATAGAAATATATATATAAATCAGTGGTTTAAATTTTTATTCTTCAATAGACTAAGTCCTATAGATTGTGTTACATTCAGGAAAAGTAATAAAATAAGATTTGTACTTGATGAAGACACTGTCATTACTCTGCCCAAATCCCCTATGATCTGTTTATCATTCCTGCACATGCTTCCTGAGTGTAGGTGTACTGACCTTGGCCTCCTGAAGATGCTTTGCCTTTTTCACCTCCTCCCACAGCTACCAAAATTTTACCTGGTCATTTCTCCTTTGAGGCAAAAGCAAAAACAAAAACAAATGTGCTTAAAGTCCAACCTACTGGGAGGATTTCTCTTCATTTCTGTCCTTCAGGGATGTCCAAGAAATGGGCACCACTTTGGGGTGGTGTCTACCTATAGTGCAAAACCATCTGTAAATAAAACCCGTGTTCTCTTTCTCTGTCAACAGACTGTGGGAAACTCCTCCTGAGGCCTTAGGACACAGGCTGGGAGAGAGAAGATAAGGGGAAATTGTGCCACTTCTTCATGTAATTTAACAGGTAACTCAGTGCCTGTTCAAGTGCTATTGGAGTGCTGATGTGCATGCCCAAACTGATAGTTTGGTGGATCAGACAACACCGTGTTCATGAAGGGCAACTCAGATCACATGGTTACTTGGTGGCCCATGGTTACATGTTCAATTTCTACAATGGCCCAGTAGGAACCCAAGAGCTGTTTCTCAAAAGGAGAGTAGTTATCCAGAGAATGTCAAGGCTTTGCTCCAAAATACTAAAGGAGTATGCTGTTGTTCACCCATAGGGGCCTGCAGAAAGCACCATGCAATACCCTTATCTGTCATTGTCCCTTCAAACACCATATGACCATATGATCTACTGGATTATATGACCCGAGTAGAGACCATCTCTATCATATACCAAGTGGCTCCATTAAAAACTAGCAGGTTTTTGAGTTACTTGGTAAATGGACCAGAGTCACACACCCTAATGAGAAATATGGTGCCTCTAAAATCCAAAGAGGTCCACTAGATGTTTTGTCTTGTTTTGGCTTTTAGAAGGGGCCAGATGCCAGAAGATTTCTTCTTCACCTTAGGAGAAATATCTTGGCGTGCTCTACCTTACTGGATCCTTAGAAATTTCACTGAGGAGGAAGCCCCCTGAATATTTATGGAATTTATTTCCCACTTTCTTAGAAGCAAATATCTTACCACTATGTCTAGAAGTGTTACTGCTTTCTGCTCACCAGGTTCAATCAGCGTAATATCACCAAGGTGATGGACCAGCATGATGTATTGTGGAAGGAAAAGGAAATCAAATTTCTGTGGACTGTATTATTACAAAGGACTGGTGAGTTGATATACCCTGAGGTAGAAAGTCTGAGAGCTAAAGAGAAAAGATACTACTGAAAGAGAGAAAACTGTGTCATAAAGTTGTGGAATGTTAATACTTATACTGGGTAGGGAAAATAAGCTTGAATTACCAAAGAGGAAGAGCATGAGAAATTAGAGAAGTAGAAGGAAATCTAAGAGAACGCTGCTTTATAAAATGTAGGAGTGTAAAAAATATCAACAGAGAGGTGTGAATAAGCACTTTGGTGCCTAAGGTGAAGGGGGCTGTTAGAAAGGTGGAGGAGTGGGGGATGGTGAAGGGTCTCAAAGAACTTGAGAGTTAGTTGATGAAAAATCTTAACAAATTTTTTAGTGTAAGTAATCATAATTTTAATTTCTCATTCTCTGATTTATTTTTCATAGAAGATTATTTTCTTCTGTTTCTTTAAATAAATTTATTTATTTATTTTTGGCTGCGTTGGGTCTTCATTGCTGCACGCGGGCTTTCTCTAGTTGCGGCGAGCGGGGCCTACTCTTCGTTGCAGTGCGCTGGCTTCTCATTGCAGTGGGTGCTCTTGTTGCGGTGCACGGGCTCTAGGCACATGGGCTTCAGTAGTTGGGGCACGTGGGCTCAGTCACTGTGGCTCGTGGGCTCTAAAGCACAGGCTCTGTCGTTGTGGCTCACGGGCTTAGTGGCTCCGCGTCATGTGGGATCTTCCTGGACCAGGGATCAAACGAATGTCCCCTGCATTGGCAGGTGGATTCTTAACCACTGCGCCACCAGGGAAGCCCCTTTTCTTCTGTTTTTAAAGTTTTATTTTACTATCTAGAAAATAGTAAAATAAAGCCTTTTGAACCTTTCTGAAGTTATAATTTGATTTTTTTAAGTGTTCTTATGTTCCCTGGATTTTCTTTCTTTGTTCTTGTTATGTTTATCTGTTGTGTTGCTTTACTTATGATTTTCCATATCTACATGTTTCCGTAGTTCTATCATAAAAAATAAATATATTTTATTTTATTTTATTTTATTGTATTATTATTTTTTTTTTGCGGTACGCCGGCCTCCCACTGTTGTGGCCTCTCCCGTTGCGGAGCACAGGCTCTGGACGTGCAGGCTCAGCGGCCATGGCTCACGGGCCCAGCCGCTCCGCGGCATGTGGGATCCTCCCGGACCGGGGCACGAACCCGTGTCCCCTGCATCGGCAGGCGGGCTCCCAACCACTGCGCCACCAGGGAAGCCCCCCCCAAAATATATTTTAAATAATTTGGAACATAATATTTAATTTTAAAGCACATACATATGATTTATATCTCCTTCATTAGAAAAGTTACTCTGAATTACATTCCAGAGATATTAACTAGAGGATATTTTAGTTACCAAACAACTGTGTAAGCTGCTCTTTTCTGGAAACCACCCTCAGCAGGAAACCCCTTTTCTTGTCTCTTTAAGCAAAGATACATTGTAACTTTTAAATCAGGCACCCCCTTGCTCTACTCATCTCTGGCCCTAGTACACGTTTCACATCTTTTGATCACACAATACCTTGCCCAACCTGTTGGTTCTTTCCATAGATCAAAGAAGTAGAAATGAAGAATATGTAATGAACAGATGACCAGATCTCTTCCCTAGCTTCCCCTTCAGAAATCTCCCAAACAAACTGTGTGAACAAGATAACATCTAAAGAAAGATCACAAGGAGTCAACAAGCCTGCATACAGTGGGGGACGGTGAGGACTCTGACCCCCCACCATCTCAATGATTGAGATTACTTCCCTCTTTCCTTTTAAAATCTTTCATGGCTGAGCAGAATCTTCAGAGTTGATTTTTGGGAGACATGAGTCTGCCTTCTCCCCAGATTGCCAGCATTCTGATTAAAAGCAAATTTCCTTTCTACCAACAACTGCCTCTCTCTCAGGTATTGATTTTCCAGCGGTGAGTAGCCAGACCTGAGTTCGTAACAACTGGAGTCTTAAGCTATGGGAAAATGGAATTGTTTTGGCTCACAAACCAGATGAAAAAAAATTGTAACCCTTTAAAAATATCAGTGACCCAAATAGCATTCCTAATTTTTATCTTTGCTTCTCCTCAAACCATTTTTATTTCAAATCATTATTTCTCAACATACTTATTGCAGGAACTTCATTTCCCTGCCTCAGTCATTTCTCCTCTGTTTTTCCTTTACTGATCAAATTAATCTTTATGTTGGGTTCTGAAACATGTGGCTTCTCCGTTTCTACTTCATAAAGCTCATCCTTAACTAGGTATTCAAAATTCCAAAGTGTTATCAATCAATATTTCTAGGACTGCAATGAACTTTTAAGCATTGTAGGAGTTAGAAATATTTGGTTTTTGTCCCAAATCCCCAACGTAACCTTCATCCATATATAGCCAGATTAAGTAATTGTTGATCCCATACACTTTAAAATGTTTCTTTGGATTGTACCCTATAGAAAACCACCTGCGCTGAATATTAATAATCATCATTTGAACAAAAAAGTAGGAGGAAGGTCTGTGGTCAAATAAATTTAGTAACTTCTGTAAACTGAAAAATGCTAATGTACATTGTAAAGGCAGGGGATGCATTGTTCACATAGCATTTCCAAAATTTATAAGACAAGGAAAATAGTTTCATGTCTTTTCATCCCTTTGTAAAAGGGACAAGTGGTGGTCTTCAAATCTTTTTGTTTTACTACCCCCTAATTTTTTGATAGTACCATATTCCCTTACAGAAAGGAAGTTTATACCTAAAATGTTTCAACTATAGTTTAATTAGTTGCAAGGACATAACATCCACACTGTAAAAATTGACATTGAAAAAAAACAAAACTTGTTACATCACTTTTTAAAATCCATGTAATAGATTTTGAATATCATAGTAATTTGCTATCTATACATTTAAAATATGAATATGGTTTTCTTCATTAACAGTTAGAAATGTTAAATATCTTGATGCCTTTGAATTTGTATTTCTTTTCTACTTTCCACAGAGAATTTTAGCCTAATATCATGTGTCATGCCTAAAACTCTTTTATCTCAATACATAAAGAATGAGTTCACTCACCTTCTCAGAAAACTGAAATGGCTCTTCATCGCCCTAATGAAGGAAATCATTTTTTTTTGTTGTTTTAAACGAACAATGCTGGGATTGTCAATCAATATTGCCATCTTTGTTCCGTGATACTTTTATTTATTCCACACACTAGCATAAGTAGAATTTTCATTGAGTGACTTCCCTTGAGTTTATTTTTAAGGTATCTGTCTATAAAAGCCCTTCCATTTTTCCAGAATGCCTAGTCCCATCCTTTACAACATTTATTTTATTTCTGATTGCTGAAATTCTGTCTGCTTTCAAAGTTTCACTCATATGCTTTCATATAGTCATAAAAACTTCCTTAGTCACACTGTAAAATTTGACTGGGAGGAATCTCATGACACATTACATTCTTCTGCACATTTTTTCTACATACATGTATGGCTTATGTGTCCTACCTGACAATTAAGATTCTTGAAGACATAACACATATGCCAGTCACCTTTATATCCATCACAGTAAGAGCATCATTATTTTACTTAATTCAATTAACAGGAATTTATCAACATATAGGAAAATAAAGTATCAACTGGGTTCTCAATCAATGAAGGACATTTTATCAGTTGAGTTGCCATAATAAAGCTGGTTTACCATAACCACAATATATCAAAGAATTAACACAACCTATGTTTATTTCTTTCACTCCTCAGTGGGTGCGTTAGTTAGGGGTTAGCTGATCTAGGCTTGGTCCAGCAAAGCTTGGCTCCAGACTGCACATCAGCTTTTGGTGTGCTTCGTGTGTCCTATCTGAGATCTTGGCTGAAAGGCAAACGATGATCCAGGGTCTGTCTCCTCATGGTGATGACAGAGCATGAGAGGTCCAACCCAACCACACAAGCACATCCCAAGCCTCTACTTGTGTTAAGTCTTGGTAATGTTCTATCGGACAAAGCAAGTTGCATGGATTCATAAAGTAAAAGGGACTGCGGAATAACACCACCCCTTGGCAAGGCTGTGAAAGTATAACATTACAATGCAGTAATGAATTTGGACCAAGAACTCAATCTATCATGGCTGTTTTGAATATAAGCATGAATGAACGGCCAGTCCCTCCTTCCCTCCCTCTCTGACTGCTTCTCTCTCTTCCATCCTCCCTTCCTTCTTCCTTTCCTTCCTCTTGAAAAGGCAATTTCCCTGAAAAGACGATGATGTTCCTGAAAGAGATAAGAAAATGCAGTAGAGTGATAAATTATTTAGATAAAAACTGATGCAAATTGTTAAGATATAGAAAAGAAAATAAATGCTTGCTGAAGCAACAGAAGCGGAATTGGCTCAACCGGTCACATTGACTCTGACTGCACCTCAGACAATTTATTAGCCTTTAGAACTATTCCAGGCGGGGCTGGCAGGAGCATGATGGCACTCGTCTCAGTTAGCAGGGCTTTCACACAACCCTCTGCTGCCGTGGCCGTCCTGGGGCTCAGGGCTGCAGCACCAGGCTTGTGAAAATGGAACAGCAAAGGCTGCTGGCTTCAGCTTAGTCCTCTACTGCCACCTGTGTGATGGCAGCGGCCAACACACTGTTTTGGCAAGAGCAACGTGCTCTTCCAGGCCTGGATGCACGATCAGGGGCGGCACCTGAGGAACAGAAGGGAGGGAGAGGGAGCGTGGGTGAGACTGGGTCCTAGAGTCCTAGAGAACAAGGCTCATTATCTGCCCACATTGCAGAACTTTCCTCTGTGAACAAATTCAGAAACCCTTTGATAGAGTGTAAGAGAAGGAGAAGCATTACACGTTGGCCCAGCGTTTACCTAAAGAAGGAAAATGTCCTGAGGTCTTGGATGAATTCACACTGTGAAGAGACATTGAGGGTATTCAAATAGCTCCATCAGAACAGAAAGGACAATTTTAGAAGTGAAAGTGCAGGCTCTTCTCTGGATCATTAATTCTAAATATTTATCTCTACCATATGCAGAATCAATAACAGAAAAGGAAACCAAGTCACAGAGAGGTTAAGTCATCTGGAAATATTTAATATTCTGGGTTTGGTAACTATAGGATAAAAATCAAAGTCTTTTAAGAGAGTTTCGGTTTCTAAACTGAATTTATGTTTGGAAGACAAATGGTTTGAATGTATCGGCTTAATTCAACCTCGTAAAACAAGCATCTATAATTATAGCAACTGTTGGTGAATTACTCTTTCAGTAAAGTTCCAATTTCAAATATTCTGTCTTGTCATCACCCATGTCAGACAACATGTTCTGATTTTGAAGTCGGGGGAACAATGTTGATTTTGCTAAATTAATAAGTCTATCTTTTAGGTAGAATATAGAATCTTTGTATAATGCAGATTTAGGGATCTAGGGAGGCATAAGCCTCCTAGTCCAGGGGCAAAACGAATGGTCATGTGCCTATAGGGTTTCAAGAAACCGAGGGAGGACTTCTGAGTCACAAACACCTTGCCACTATAGGAATGGCCCATAATAAGTGACATATACACAGTCAATTTAAAAGGATTCAACTCACATCCTAATATATATTCTTGAGAATGCATTTTTTATTTCATTTTTCTAAGGGTTGAGTAGCGTGCCATCATTGGAGTAAAATTTTAAAAAAAATGTTTCAAAGAGCCACAGATAGAAAATGCTGGGGCCTGAAGTTTCCCACTGGAACATGACAGTTTGACATGAGAAGGTGAGCCTGCCACATCATGACAGGCTGTGCTGATTTGTGTGCGGGCCACCAGGTGTACTTGGCCTGGTACAAGCATGCCCAAATAAATGCAACAGGAATGAAATTAATGCAATACACAGTTTTTGTTTATTTGTTTAAAGGTAGTGGTTGGAAACGTGCTGTGGATTCAATCAGCCTGGGCTACAGTCCAAACCCTGTCAAATACCTTCCACTTAATCTCTGAGACGCAGTTTCCTCATATCTAAAATAAGGCTAATGCTAGTTGGTTAGTTATAGGGTTTTGCCATGAGAACTAAACTGCCTCTTGCAAGGGCCCTTCTGACCCCAAATAAATAATTAATTAATAGAAACTATTTTATATTACATAAAATGTTTATATAAAAAGCCAAAGGTGTTAATGGAATTAGGTACTATTCTCTCTCTAATGGAAGCAGAATAAACATCCATATAAACATCAGTGATAATAAGACTAAGGTAGGGAATATATTAGAAGAAATTCCATGGAATTAGCAAGGCATCTTAATATTGTGGGTAAGGTTACAAAGCATAGTTTGTCATTTACAGTTTGTGCAATACTTGTTGTATTTCCTTAACTTCTCTGGGAATTGCCTTCTTTGTATTTTGTTTTTGTTTTTTTTTTTTAATTGAAGTATAGTTGATTTACAATGTCTTGTTAGTTTCAGGTGTACAGCAAAGTGATTCAATTATATATATATATATATATATATATATATATATATATAATTTTTCAGATTCTTTTCCCATATAGGTAACTACAAAATATTGAGTATAGTTCCCTGTGCTATACAGTAGGCCCTTGTTGGTTATCTATTTTATATTTAGTAGTGTGTATATGCTAATCCCAATCTCCTAACTTATCCCTGACCCTCTTTCCCCTTCGGTAACCATAATTTGTTTTCTATGTCTGTGAGTCTGTTTCTGTTTTGTAAATAAGTTCATTTGTATCATTTTTTTTTAGATTCTACATATAAGTGATATCATATGATATTTGTCTTTCTCTGTCTGATTTACTTCACATAGCATGATAAGCTCTAGGTCCATCCACATTGCTGCAAATGGCATTATTTCATTCTTTTTATGGCTGAGTAATATCCCATTGTATATGTGTATCACATCTTCTTTATCCATTCATCTATTGATGGACACTTAGGTTGCTTCCATGCCTTGGCTATTGTAAATAGTGCTGCAATAAAAAAAATCATAGAATTATTGTATCATAATAAGTGAACAAGTTAAAGCAACTTTTAAACCAGAAAAATATTACAAATTGAAATTTTCTCAGAAGAAAAAAGTAAGGAAACAGGAGACATCTTAATACCTACTTATAGAAGGTTGGATTTCAGCTAGATCTTGAAGAAAGGAAAGTTTTCAAATGGCAGTTGACAGAGAGGAAAGGAGCTGGCACTCCAGCAGAAAACAGCCCCCTGCAAAACCAAATAATTATCCACCCCCCAATTTTTTTTTATATATTTATTTTTTTATTTACTTGGCTGTGCTGGGTCTTAGTTGTGGCATGCGGAATCTTCACTGCTGCATGCGGGATCTTTAGTTGCATCATGTGAACTCTTAGTTGTGGCACATGGGATCTAGTTCCCTGACCAGGGATGGAAACCGGGGCCCTTGTATTGGGAACGCAGTCTTAGCCACTGGACCACCAGGGAAGTCCCTCGACCTCCAAATATTAATACTGCTGAGTTTGAGAAAACCTGCTACAGACAGATGAGCCACAGGCATAGCAGATGTGGAAGTTCTGTCAGGAAATGTTGGTGGATGATGAATGCCAGGATGGGGAACTGGGACTTTTGTGTACAGTGAGAAAGTCAAGAAATTTACTTGTCAAAAAGTGATGAATTTTGCTTGGTAATGAAAGACAATCATTATGGATATAATCATGTGGATATAATTTAACAAATCACTCTTATGCGATTGTTATAGCAGACTAAATATAAAGATAAATTAGATACGAAATAAATTTTAGTTGATTCACTGCATGTCTATAACATTTTCTCACTTATAGTGGGTCTCAAACAGTCTTTCTCATCACCTGCATTCCCCATGAGATTTCATTATCCATTCCGAGTATACACAGGAGGGGTTGAAGTTATTTATGCCCTTGGTTTAGATCAAATGGCAGTGTTACTTGTTTTATCCAATGGTATGTTAGCAGAGTGAGGCATGCCTGTTCAATAGAAAGGATGTAAGAACTGTTACCTGATTCACTCTATCTCTTGTCTTGGCATAGATGGGTATGTTTTCCAGATGTTTCAGATAAGAGAGAGTGGAGCTTCCTAACTAATACAAGACATGCCTTGTTCTATCTTACTGGACGATTAAATATGTGGGATATTGGGTCAGTATCTCTCTGGATTTCAGTCTCCCTACATTTAAAATGAAGAGTTTAAGATAAATAATTTTGGATATTTCCTTTAGCTCCAACTTTCTAAAATCGATATTAACAATGAGAAGACAGTCTTTTTTCAACTTTTTTACCTAAACCCTTGGTTTTATGTAGGCATACTGTTGGAATGGAGATTAAATATCCAGATAATCAAACAATTTAGAGCATTAGTGTCAGATCACATCTTCAATTTCCCTGAGGTATCATTGCTCCACTATGAGTAGACATATCATTAGAAAGGTTAGAAGATGGGAAAGATTTAATTGCCAAGGAAAAGTCAAATGTTTAGGACTATGATATAATTTGGCTTGTGTAATCCAGATAACCGAAGAGCAGGTGGATAATTCTTCCACATATGAAGAAAATAAATTCCAAATAGGATAAAGGACTCGGCCAGGGTTACCAGTCTGTAAAGGATGAGTCATAATCTGTATCCCAGCTCCTGTGCACTGACCGTTCTCCTTCACAGAACGGTCTATGTTACTCTAGTAAATATCTCACCTCAGATTTATTTGTATTCAGTATCTTTTATGCACGTTTAACCTCTTTCCACTTTATTGCACACTCTAGCATGAAAAAACCAGGGCCTGCATTTCCTCCCATTCTGTGTTTTTATTAATAGTAATAGTATTATTAACTTTTTATTTTGAGATAATTTTAGATATCTATGCAATTGTCCATAATAACATAGACAGATCACACATTCCTTGTAAGAAGTTTACCCAGTGATCATTTTTAAGCTATAGTATAACATGATAATTAGATTATTGATGTTAATAGTCATAATACAGAACTGTTCCACAACCAAAAGGCTTCTTCATGTGGCCCTTTTATAGCCACACCCACTTCTCCTGCCCTTTGTCTCCTTAACTCCTGACAATCACCAATTTGTTCTCCTGTTCTACTATTTTATTATTTCAAGAATGTTATATAAACGAATCATATGAGATGTGCATTTTGGGATTGGCTTTTTTCACTCTCATTAATTCCTTGGAGAGTATAGTTGTTTACCAGTGTTGTGTTAGTTTCAGGTGTACAGCAAAGTGATTCAGTTATACGTATAAATGTATTAATTCTTTTTCAAATTCTTTACCCATTTAGGTTGTTATATAGTATTGAGCAGAGTTCCCTGTGTTGTACAGTAGGTCTTTGTTGGTTATCCATTTTAAAAATAGCGGTGTGTAGGTGTCAATCCCAAACTCCCTAACTATCCTTCCCCCTTACCGTTCCCCCCGGTAACCATAAGTTTGTACTCTAAGTCTGTGAGTCTGTTTCTGTGTTTTATAAGATACTGCAATCTGAGAAGTTGTACCATTTTACATCCCTGCCAATAATGTATGAATGAGAGTTTCTACGCACAATCATCAGCATTTGGTGTTATAACTATTTTTAATTTTAGCGAATGTGAAAATTATGTAGTGATACCTCATGGTTATTGTAGTTTGCATTTCCCTAATGACTAATAATATTACACATATTTTCACATGTTTATTTGCCACTGAAATATTTGTTCATATATTTTACCCATTATCTAATGAAATCCTTTTTTAATTGAGTCAAGTTTTTACATATTCCAGAGATTAGTCTTTCATTGGATATGTGGTTTGTGAATGTTTTCTCTCCATCTGTAGCTTTTCTTTTCATCCTTTCACTGGGCAAAAGTTTTTAATTTAGATGAAGTCCAGTTTAAGGGCTCATGCTTTTGCTGTCAAATCTATGAAATATTTTCCTAGTCCTAGATTCTGAAGATTTTCCCCCATTTTTTTGTCTTTTTCTAAAAGTTCATAGTTTCCCATTTTACATTAAAGTCCATGATGTGATTCGAGTTAATTTTCATAGAAGTAAGATGTTTAGGTCAAGGTTTATTTATTGAAACGACTGTACTTCCTACACTGCATTGCTTTTGAATCTTTGTCAAAAATCAGTTGTTTTAAAATTAGATAGTAGTGATGATTGCAAACTCTGTGAATATAATGAAAATCACCTAATTGTAAATTTTAAAGGGTGAATTTATGGTATATAAATTATATTTCATTAAAGCTGTTATGAAAAGTTCATGCGAAAAATGCACTGTGCAAATTAGTGTGGGTATATTTCTGGGTTCTCTATTCTGTTCCATTAATCTATGTGTCCTCACCTTTGCCAGTACCACACTGCCTTGGTTACTGAAGCAATACAATAAGGCTTAATTTAAATGGAGTAAATCTTCATTTTATTCTTCTTTCTCAAGATTGTTTAGTTTTCCTGTAAATTTTAAAATAAGCTTGTTGATGTCTCCAAAGCACCTTAATGTAATTTGATTTTAATTGTGTTTAATTGTGGCAAGAACACAACATGAGGTCTACCCTTTTAACAATATTTTAAGTGTACAGTCTATTATTATAGACTATAAGTACAATGTTGCACAACAAATCTCTAGAGCTTAATCATCTTGCTTGACAGTAACTTTATTCTTGATTAGCAACTCCCCATTTTTACCTCCCCCCAGCCCCTGGCAAACACCATTCCACTCTTTGATTCTATGAATTTGATGATTTTAGATACTTAATAAAAGTAGAATCATAGTATTTATCTCCTGTGCCTGACTTATTTCACATAGCATAGTATCCAGAAGGTTCATCCAATTTGTCACATAATCCAGAATTACCTTCTTTTTAAAGGCTGAATAGTATTCTATTGTACGTATATGCCACATTTTCTTTATCCATTCATCTGTCTATGGACATTTAATTTGTTTCCACATTTGGCTTATGGTGAATAGTGCTACAATGAACAAAGGAGTGTCAATATCTCTTTAAGACCCTGATTTCAATTAGTTTAGATAAATACACAGAGAGGGATTTCTAGATCATAGGATAGTTCAACTTTTAAGTTTTTGAGGAAATTTCATACTGTTTTCCATAGCAGCTTCACCATTTTGCACTGCCATTAACATGGGCAAGGGCTCCAATTTCTCCACATCCTCACCACCACTTGTCTTTTGTTGTTATTGTAGTCATTTTGATAATAGATATCCTTACAGGTATGAGGTGATATCTCATTGTAGTTTTGATTCACATTTCCCTGATGATTAGTTACATTGAAAACTACATGTCTTCTTTGGAGAGATGTCTATGCAAGTCCTTAGCCCTTTTTTACATTGCATTATTAGGTTTTTATTTGCTACTGAGTTGTAAGAGTTTCTTATGTTTTAGAGATTAACCTCTTCTTAGATATATGGTTTGTATCTATTTTTTCCCATTCTGTTGGCTGCCTTTTTACTCTGGTGATTGTTTTCTTTGCTGTGCAGAAGCTCTTTAGTTTGGTGAAATCTTACTTATCTATTTTTGTTTCTGTTGCCTGTGTTGTTTGTGTCATAGCCATAAAATTATTGCCAAGACCAATGTCATAAATCTTTCCCCTATGTTTTCTTCTAGGAGTTTTACAGTTTCAGATCATGCATTTAAGTCTAATCAATTTTGAATTGAATTCATATATAGTGTAAGATAAGGGTCCAACTTCATAATTCTGCATCTGGATATCTAGATTTACCAAAACTATTTATTGAAGAAACTACTCCTTTTCCATGGTTTATTCCAGTGTTCCCCAACCTTTCTGGCCCCAGAGACCAGTTTCGTGGAAGACAATTTTTCCACGGATGGGGTGGGGGATGATTCAGGTGGTAATTCTGGTGATGGGGAGCAATAGGGAGCGGCAGATGAAGCTTTGCTCACTCACCCACCGCTCACCTCCTACTGTGCAGCTCAGTTCCTAACAGGCTGCAGACCAGTACGAGTCCACAGCCCGGGGGCTGGGGACCACTGGTTTATTCTTTGCACCCTTGTTAAAGATCAGTGGAATGTATAATAAAAGTGTGGATTTATTTCCTGAACTCTCTATTACATTTTATTAGGCTATATGTCTGTCTTTATGCAGTACCATGTTGCTTTACTTTAGCTTTCCAATGTATTTCAAAATCAGGAAGTGTAATTGCTTCCAGCTTTGCTCTTCTTTTTCAAAATTGATTTAATAATTTGTGGTCTTTTGTGGTTTCACATGAATTTTATAATTGGTCTTTCCATTTCTGTAAAAAAATACCTACCATTAGGATTTTGATAGAAACTGTATTGAATCTGCGGATCGCACTAAGTAATATGGACATTTTAACCATAATAAGTCTTCCAATGCATAAACACAGGATGTCTTTCCATTTATTTGTGTCTTTTTAAATTTCTTTCATCAATATTTGTAGTTTTCAGTACATTGGTCTTTCATCTTTTTAGTTAAGTTTATTCCTGAATGTTTTATTCTTTTTGGTGCTGTTGTAAAGGAGATTGTTTTCCTAATTTACTTTTCAGTTAGTTTGTTGTTACTGTATAAAATGCAGCTGATCTTTGTATATTGGTTTTGTATCCTACAGTGTTACTGAATTTGTTTTTTGTTCTAATTGTGTTTTTTTATGGATATCTAGGATCTCTCTTCCTTTCTGATTTGGATGTTTATTTATTTATTTACACCTAACTGCTCTGATTAGGGCTTCTAGTACTGTGTTGAACAGAAGTGGTGGGATTGGATATTCTTGTATTGTTCCTGATCTTCAAGGAAAGGCTTTCAGTTTTTTCACCCTTCAGTGTGATGTTAGCTGTGAGACTTTCCTATATGACCTTTATTATGTTGACATACTGTGTTTCTATACCTAATTTGTTGAAAAAATCTTTTTATAAAATGAAAGAATAGATATTACAATTTATGACACAGAAATTCAAAGAATCATACTGGACTATCTGGTACAATTATATGTCAAAAAACTGGATAACCTAGAAGAAATGGGTAAATTCCTAGAAACATACAACCTACAAAGACCAAATCATGAAGACATAGAAAATCTAAACAGAACTATAACTAGTATGGAAATTGAGTCTGTAATCAAAAACCTCCCAACAAAGAAAAGCTTAGGACCAGATAGTTTTACTGGTGAATTCTACCAAACGTTTAAAGAAAAATTAATTCCAAAGTTTCTCAAACCCTTCCAAAGAATTGGAAAGGAAAGAACAATTCCAAACTCATTTTATGAAGCCAGGATTACATTGATTTAAAAGCCTGACAATGCACCACAAAGAAAAGCTACAGACCAATGTCCATGATGAATACGGACGCAAAAATCCTCAACAGAATATTAGCAAACTGAATTCAATGATACATTATAAGGATCATATCCAAATTCATGTGGAATTTATCACTGGGACACAACTATATTTTAACATATGAAAATAAATTAACGTGACACATCATATTAATAGAATGAAGGATAAAAACCAGGTGATCAACTCATTAGATGCAGAAAAATGTTTGGCAAAATTCAACATATTTTCTTAATAATAATTTAAAAAATACTTGCAATAGCTTTAACCCTATAATTCAATTTGAGGAGAATTGACATCTTTACAATGTTGAGACTTGCAATCAATGAACACAACATTTCCACTTATTTAGCTCTTCTTTGATTTCTTTTTTTCTTTTTTTTCAGCCTTTTATGATGTTCGGTATACAGTTTCTGTATATGTGTTTTTAAATGTATACCTATGTATATCATTTTCTTTGGAGGAATTGTATATGGTATTGCATTTTTATTTTGGTTTCCTTATATCCATCGCTAGTAAATAGAAATTCAATTGATTTATCCTCCTTGCTGGATCTGTCAGACTCACCTGTTTTTAATGTTTTTTTCTGGATCTAGGTTAGGCATGAGCCCATCTGGACCACCTTTTATTGCTAAGTTGGGAGTGGGGAAACGTCAGACCTGGATCACCATCTTCTATTGGATGCATCATAATATAACTTTCATAGTGTTGGTCTTCCAGTCCTGGCACCCAGATCAGCTGACTTTCCTCCTCGGCCTTTCAGAGTTCTCTGCTTCTGCCTGCATTACTACCAGGGTTTATTATTGAGCTTAGCTGGGAGGAGGAGGGGGAGATGAGTCTATTCCATCTTGTCCAGACCAGGATTCACTCTGTGCTTTGTTATAAAAATTAAAATATATTGCCTAATGAGAGTGATATTTATGTAGAGTATAGATAATATCCCAAAAGTAATTATTTTTAGGAATAATGACACAAATTCTTCATCAATTCATATTGAATTTATCTTTCATATTCCTTTCATATCAAATGTTGGTATATTTTATGTATATTTTATATTTCCATCTACACATTATGTGGGGTCTTATATTTCTGTCCTATATTAATTTAGTTCTTATGCTTATAAAGAAGTGAATCAGGGGCTTCCCTGGTGGCGCAGTGGTTGGAAGTCCGCCTGCCAATGCAGGGGACACGAGTTCGTGCCCCGGTCCAGGAAGATCCCACATGCCGCGGAGCGGCTGGGCCCGTGAGCCATGGCCGCTGAGCCTGCGCGTCCGGAGCCTGTGCTCCGCAAAGGGAGAGGCCACCGCAAAACAAAAAAAAAAAAAATAAAAAAAAATAAAGAAGTGAATCCATGGGTGTAAATAAACACTGCTTCACTGAGTAGTACTATCAAGGCAAGTCTGTTTTCCTTTGATGCTTTAATGCCATTTTGAGAAAAATAATGCTAGGAGAATAATCTCCCCCCCTCATCCCTGTTTCCCAGCCAGCAAGGTCCATTTCCATTCACTGTACTTTCAAGCTTAAGTTACCTGTTATCTTCCCCGAGAAAACTGAGAAATAAAGCCATTTGAGATTAGAAAAGTAAATGTGCTTAGTATAAAGAACTTTTTCCTGCTGCTGGGTCCTGCATTTAATTTATCTCCCTTCTGGGTCACTCCCATCTATCTATCTCTTCATCAGTTGTGGATGAGTCTTTCACTCATTTTCACTGGCTTTTCTTTCACTAGCTTTACCTGTCACTAAGCTCCATTATCTTTGGACAATTTCCCCTTTGCTACCTTGTTACACTAACTTACCACTGAGTAGATATGTTTAGGGGTTAACCAAAGAATATATTAGATGGAGTTTGTAGAATTGCAAAAATTGTTTCAAGGCCACAGCTGTCATCTTTCTTCATCCTGAGTGTAACCGAAGCTCCTCTGCTATTTCCACAAAACTTAGTGTTTCATTTCCACTTTCAAAGCCATACATTAAAATCAACATTCCCCAGGTTGGTTAGAGAAGACGACAACAAAGCTACATGAATTTTATGATATCAACACAGGCACTTGCAGCTGGAAAATGTGAAGTATCTGGAGCCTTACCTTTTGGGAACTTGCCTTCCTTTTCATTCTTCTCTTTATTTTTAAAGCAAAATCATTTCCTGTCCTCTGACATTCTTCACTTTGTGTTTTGGCAATGTCATATTCTTTAATATTGACTTCTTGATAAATTACAATATTATTTGGTCCTTCTGATTCCTCCATTGTGATATAAATGTTTATTCAGTCGTGTTCTGCTCCCCGCACCTGGTATTGTTGGCAGAGTTTTATGTTTCTTCTTACAATCAAGTTACCTAGCCTAGCAATCTGATGACTCCCTCACACAGAGGAAACCATAGGAGATTTAGTCTCATGCTGCTTTTGTTAGACAATGAGTGTTTGAAACGCTATCTCGAAAACTGTGCAGGATGTTGAAGTCCTTGCTGTTTTTTCCGGACCCTGACTACATACTGCTTCACACAAACTCATTTTGCTTATTATGTTTTCCTTCTGATAATGTGCTACAGGCACAATTCTCTAATGGTAAGTCTTTTACAATGTCTTAAAATTAAAGTTCTTTCCAACAGACAATAGGATGACTTCTTTTAGTGACAAGCAACATCTGATATTTACCAGTGGTGTGATGAAATTCTCACATCATAGGTCATGAGGGTTAAGAAACATCACAAAAGGTACATATATGCAATGGAATATTACTCACACCACTGGTAAATATCAGGAATGAAACTGGGTCGTTTGTAAAGAGGTGGATGGACCTAGAGTCTGTCATACAGAGCGAAGTAAGCTAGAAAGAGTAAAACAAATATAGTATATTAACACATATATGTGGAATCTAGAAAAATGTTACAGAAGAACCAGTTAGCAAGGCAGAAATAGAGACACAGATGTAGAGAATAAACGTATGGACAAAAAGGAGGAAAAGTGGGGGAGTGGCCGTGGTGTGATGAATTGGGAGATTGAGATTGACATATATACACTAATATGTATAAAATAGATAACTAATAAGAACCTGCTGTATAGCACAGAGAACCCCACCATACATTAGAAACTAATACAACATTGTAAAACAGCTACACCCCAATTTAAAAAATTTTTTAAAAATCACAAAAATTCTTCCAGATCTTATATGTACTAGACAATTGTCTTAGCATGACAAAAATGCACTTTCTAGGTTATTATTATTATATAATAATAAATATAATTATTATTTAGTTTATTATCTTGATTTCAGACAAGACAATGATAATTCTATTCATGTATGGTTTAGAGACGAATACACAAGGAGCATGTATCAGGGCTCACCAGTCTATACCAGTCCACCTAAGTAAACTGGTTTTGTAATCTGTTTTTAACCTGGTAAAACTGGTTTTAAAATCAGGGAGGTTGAGAGGTACATACACATGAGTGTACGTGCATGTGCGCACATGCATGCACACATGGAACTTATGTTAATATAAGCATACAAAGAAAGAACAAGTCCTCACCACATTGTATTTTGTCCACAAACAAGTTTTTAGAGAATTTTAATACTTATAGGGTCCTAGATTATCCAGTTCGAAACTCTCATTTTATAAATGAGAAAACTGAGACCCAATTTGAGTAAATAATATTCCTAAAGTCACACAGTCTATTCAAACCTGAATTCACTTAAGAATTTACCTAATACTGATTGTTCTCCCTGCCCTGCCTTCAGTCTTTTTCTCTCAAAGCTGCTGTTACGGATCAGACTGGTGTTTCTAAAAAATAAATGTATACATACACACACACACACACACACACACACACACACACAGAGGGACAGAGAGAGAGAGAGAGAGAGAGGGGGAGAGATTGTGTGAAAACCTTCTGGTGTCCACCTTTGCCTGTAAATTTCAAATTGTTTAACACAGTCTATAAGGCTGTCTGTTATCTCCTGCTCTGTGGAACATCTTCAACCATGCCTCTCCTTTTGCACCAGTTCTATTTCCTTACATTTTGGCTGTAAATCAGGACTGCTGAGTCTTGGCACACTTGCCATTTTTACCAGATCTCCCTTTGTTCTGGGAAAGAGGTCTATCCCATTCATTGTAGGCTGCTTAGCAGCATCTGTGGCCTCTACTCACTAGCTGCCAGTAGCAACCCTGCACTCAACCCCAGTTGTAACAATCAAAAATATCTCCAGAGATTGCAACTGTCCCCTGGGGGAGGGGCCAGGTTCCCTCCCTCCATTTTAGAAACACTGCTTTGAGACAGTAAACCATGGATTGGAACAATTTGCAACTTTTAGAAACCTGAGAAGGTTGTCATCCAGAATCCCATTCTTCATTCTGGTCCTGCAAGGGACACTTTTGACTGTCTTGCCCTACTTTTAAACAAAAACTCTTATTTCAAGATTTCACATCAACAACAACCTCCTTCATAGGATTTCTTTTAGGATAATTTCCTTGGGAAGGATTTCCCTTTTTTGAGGAATCAGGATAACTAGTGTGAATTTCTAACATGGAATCCTTGACACTTCACTGTGCTCATCAGTAAATGTGTGCATCTCACTTAGCGACCTGTGAACCAATTGAGGGCAGAGACCACTCAGATCCATCTTTAATGTCTCATCCAGTCTTTCCACATATTCAATTTCAAAGCATTTTCTCTGATTGGGCAAGTAAGTGAGTGAGTAAGTTAATGGATGAATAAACAAATCAGTGAGTGGATAAATAAATGTCCCACGTAGCTAACCTGATTTATATAAACTCAGGTTGTGTTAAACAAAATGTTCTTACCAAATTGCCAACTAAATCAGAACCTAATAGGTTATGTAAAAATCAATCATGAAAGTGACTCACAAATCTAACTGGAAAAAATAAAAAAGAATTCTGTCACCCTTTGGAGGTATAGTGACATCCTCTTCTGCTCCAACTCAATCTGACACATATGCTACATTCTCATTTAATTAGTGGTCAAAACAGATTTTATGAAAGCTATAATGTAAGCAGTGCAAGCAATGGCTTTGCCAGAAGGATTTTCTTGGAAAAGAAAAGCATACATTTCGAACTCTACACCACTTATCACATCTTTACATATACAAAAGATAATGAAGGGCTTAGTATGCAAAATAGCCATATCATTCATTATAACCTTCCGTTACTTTGATTAACCCAACCCAAGTCCCATCCCAATAACTTTGGGGCAATTTTCAATACCTTAATAAATATTTTATTTTTACTGATAATACTAAATATATTATTCAGATATTTATGGGGTGTGGGGTTGCAAACATCTTTTTCTTCTCTCTGTTCACATATATTTATTGTTTCACCTATGTGTTGGTCTTAAATAAAGCACATGTCAACCTTAAAGACTAAAGACAATTAAATGTAGAAATACACTTTGGTTAAGCTGACATTGTTTAGCCAACTACCATTTATGTGCAAGCAAAAACTTTCAAATTTCCTACGGAATTATCAAAGAAACATTTTTTTTTTATAAATACATAAGAAAAATAGAAACAATACACTCTTTCCCAGGCTTTACGTACATTTGACTTGTTAATCTACTAACGTTTTTTTCAAGCAAGGAGGGTTGGATTAGGGTACCCAGAGGATATATTGTGCTTGTGTATAAGTGTATGGAAATACAGTCACATATATATCACGTGTATATTTATATGTAGAGAGAAGTGAAGCAAGTAAAATATAATTATTGAAATACACTGGAATAATTATCAATATTAGTTACAGAGGAAAGTAACTTATGAAGAAAAAAGGTCAGTAAATGAAATGTATTAATTTCTTAAACTTGTTGACATTAATTTCCCATGCTATTTAATAATCGTTATTCGAAAGTGATGTGATTGATGTCTTAACAGTGTCTGTAGATGGTGTTATTTCAAAGGCCATTCTTCAGCCCTTTATACAGTAACAGACAGTATTCTTCATACAGTAACAGACACACTCTGGGTTCTAAGTATACAAGTCATAATTATTCTCTTTGGTCTGAATTTTATAGTATTTTATTTCTGTGCAGATTCCACTCTTAGACTCTGTGATATTCACAAGGGTTCTGTGACACGGATAATAAAATGGCAAAAAACTTCTACCAAGACATACATACAGGGTGTTCACAGAGGTGTCCACCCAAAAACTCAGTCTCAGATAACTAACTGTAACAGGAGTATATTTGATTCACATAATGCTCAGGAATGTATGAATCACAGAGTGAGGCACAAGCCTATAAGATTGTTTTATGCTAGTTCATTCAAATTCATCACATAGGTGTTAATCACTATTTTAATAAATTTGTAGGAGAACACAAGCAAAGGCAGACTATTCCCTTAATTAATCAGCAACAGTTGTAAAATAAATGAGAATGTTTCTACAGGCTAACAGTCAGAACA
Organism: Physeter macrocephalus; assembly: GCF_002837175.3. NCBI lineage: Eukaryota > Metazoa > Chordata > Mammalia > Artiodactyla > Physeteridae > Physeter > Physeter macrocephalus. Next base: position 33,699,621 of record NC_041215.1, read on the forward strand.
TAATTTATTCTAAAAAATACAGTGTTTGTGGGGCAGTAGTGTGCTTTGAGCAAGTTAATCTTGATAATAGATTAGAGTTCCTGAATTTGCTTAAAAAGATATTTTAATTAAAAAAAAAAATCTCCTAGTCAGTCCTTCAGAGACATAGAGATATATAGCTTGCCAGGTCAACTTTAGTGCTGAGGAAAGAAAAGAAGCAATTAAAATTTTAATTGGGAGAAACCATTAACCATATTTTGGGTAGGTCTAGTCTGAGTCATGGGTAGAATTACCACACTCTACCTGAAATGGTGAGAAAAAACATCATATGTTTTCCTCTCCCAGGCCTAAGATCCAAAGGAACAAAGTAGTTGCAAATTTTAAATAGATGCATGGTATTTTAGAGCTGTCAAGATCTTACAGATCACCAGGACACTCCCACTGATGATGGAGAAACTAAGGCCCAGAGAGTTCAAGGACTTTCTCCACACTGCACCATCAGATAATTGAAAGCTCAGAACTCTAGTCAAAGCATCTGGAATTTTAGCTTAGCAGCAGAATGTTTTAAGTTGTTGAGAAAATTAGAACAAAATAATAAGGCTTAAATTTCCCAGCTTTTGAATTGAGTGGAAGAAATATAAAATTATTTGGAGTGGACATTTTAAAACATAACACAAAAAATAAACTCGTATAATCCCACAAAGAGCCAGTTAAGGGAGAAAGTGAGTAGATACATGAAGTAGAGAAAATTGATTGGAGAAAGAAAATACAAGATAGAAGTAGAAAGAAGGGAAAAAAGAAGATCAGGTAAGAAATGAGATAAAGTGAAAAAAAAAGAAATACATAGGAAGTAATAGGCTATGCAAAACAGAGCCATAATTATGGTAGGAGAAGAAACTGAGGAAAAGATGTAGGAAAAAAAAGTATTTTTCTATTTTTATCCCACCCTGCCACGAAAGCATATTTTTCTTGAAGAGAAAAATCAAAGTTTTATTTATTTCTTGTCAAATCCATTCAGTTTGGGGATATGGTGAAGGCCACAATTACTTGAAACTTATTAGACAGATCAAGGCAATCAAGAAGAAATTGAAACTCAGATAAAAAATGGATCTATCCCACTGGACCACAGGTTAACATATAAATATAAATGTATATATTTAAATTATATTTGGACTAAACCATGTTCTGAGTGTTACTGAGTACTATTATTGTTGCTCTTTTAAGCATCCATTGTACATTTAAATGATACTAAGATGTTTCTAAACATTATATCCTTCATTATTTAGATGCTACTTAGAGCTGTCCAGCAACAGCAGGTCATCTCACAGGAGGAAGGTAAAAACAGGCACCAGTGTCTTACCATTCTAAGGATCAGATAAATTAAAGCCAGGAGTCCCGTCTGGCCAGAGGTTTTCTCCTACTAATTTACACAGATCAGTGAATCTGATGTACATCATTTTACTCTCCTTATCCTTAAAAAATGTTTTACCAGGAATATGAAAATGATCAACAAATTATGTGTGTGTTCAGACTTTCACACTTCTCACTGCTAGATGAATCCAGGAAAAGTTGAACAAGAAGAGAGTTGAATTATTATTACTCTGCAAGTTCTTTGAAGATAAAGATGTAGTCTTAGTTATTTTTAATCTCTAAAGTTCTTACTCATCAATGGAGAAGTTAATAAAAAAGTTTATTTTTTCAAAACAGTATTTTGGGTGTTTTCAAACACCCAACTAAGATTCAATTTAGATTTACAAAGTCTTAGTCATTCTATTGCTGTTTGATATCCACAGGGAATATAGTTGAGTAAAGCGGTTTCTACCCAGTTTATCTCAGAGAAAATGTTGAGAGTTCAAGTCATATTTATTTAATGTTTTGGCACCCTTAGGGAAACAAGAGATTTCTATTTAGTCTATTTTAGTGAAAACTTTGGTGTCTGAGGGTGCTTATCAGTATATCTGGTAGCAAAACTCCAGGAATTTAAAGGCCTCTAGGTAACATGACTCACGAGAAAAAAATTTACAATATTCCGCTAACAGTTTAATTCAAATGAAACAGTGAGGTTCTCTGCCTGAAAATCCCACTCTAAAATCACCATTTCAGGATAATTACAGTGCATTAACCTTTGTTTCCCTTTAATTGCCCAAGTCATACAGAAAAAGCAGAGAGTGGAGTTTAAGTATCAGTCCTCCACAAATGGGCTTTGCTTGAATGAGGTTTAAATCAGAGTCCCAAAACCTTATTCTAAAAGCATCTCTGTGAAGCCAGCCTCTTTGTCTATTGTAAGGATGTCCCTAAAGATGTCTTCATGAAGTTGGAGCATTCCTCTTTGTCAGCAACCTTGGAATAAATAGCCTGCTTCACCACCAAGAACAGTTATTTATCCACTGAATAGTTAATTTCTGTTTAATTTTATGATCCCAATGAAAAGTGTAACTTACCAGATTTTTAGGTTGAGTTCTGGAAAGATTAGAATCAAAACTGTGACTTACAGATAGAAAGACTATAGGTACACATGTTTAAACTCATTTTTAATGTCACTAATATTCTTATTCTTGTCTTTTGAGTTTTCGTTAGTTCTTTGACTATCCTGTATCGTACATAGCCTTGTAATAATTACAAAAATACACATATACACCTACAGAGCACTATGGGCCTGAGGCTTTTATGAGACAGCTTCTGTCATCTAATCCTCACAACAAGCCTTTTGGGAAGATAAAATACTAAGCTAATTCCCATGGTCCTAAAGACAAGAGAACTAAGTAACTTGCTAAAGATTACACAACTAAACAAAAGCAGAGATGGGATATAATTTTCGTCACTCTAGCTCCAAAACTAATGTTCTGAGCCAGTACTGTGTGTTGCTCTATGGTGTGCTATACATTGTAGAGTCCGACTCCTTAGATTAACTCTGAAATAAGACAGAATTTAGAGGAATAAATCAGTAGACTGAGGATGACCAAGTCTCCACATCTTAGTGCATGTAAAGACATGGACGTCTGCAGCCCGTTGTTTCTCTAACTATGTTTTCAATGTTCGTTAGCCAAGTCACAATTTTGGCATTCTTCCTCACATTTAGGAAAGAAGTGTTTGCATAGAAAACAAAATCTTAATTAAAATTCCACAGCTTATTTTTAAACAGCTTTAATCCTTAATTTGGTTTTGGTTCTTCCATAGAGAAAGTTCTTAACATTTATTCCTGAGTCTTGGTGTTGCTGTTTAATCTCAAGATTTTTCACCTTTGTGCATGAGTTCTAACTTAGTGCCCACTTATTTTCTTTGTGTGTCTACATATATATTGAGTGATTGACTTGGCACGCAGGCCGCAATGCTCTACACCGCAAATTAACTTGTTTCGTCTACACCAGTATTTGCAAAATAATTGAAATATTTACATTCTAATATCCTCAGTTAACACAAGCATCTGGCAATTTAAAATAGGAGATTTCTCTGTTTCCTAAAAACTCCAACTAGAAGTGGAAAACATAGCTGCTCTTCTAAGCTGCCTTTTAACCAACATCTTTACCAACCACGTTTGACTGTAATTTGGATAATTTATGATTTTCCATTTCCTTCATCACCAAAGCTGAATCGTAGTCACCAAGTACCAGGCACTTTGCTAATTATTGGCAACATGGGGATGAAAAAATATATCTTTACCCAAAGAAGGACATAACTTACTGAGAAACAGAGCAGGTATTTCTGGGAAAAGGGGGCAAGACTTATAGGTGCCTAGAAGTTATTGAGTGTCTAAAGAATAGGCGTTTGAAAGTGTTGTTTTTATATAAACAAATGCACAATTCAAATATGTATAGATGGCATAAAAAGAATTTTATCTAGATTATTGGCCCAGTGGGCTCAACTTCTTTCAAATCTGTTCAGTCTTGGAACTTCCTTCCTGTGGATAACTCATATACTTTTTTCCATTTTTTTAAAGGAAAAAAAGTTACATAATCTCTAGGTAGGATAGTTGGCCATCTTTCCTTATGGTCTGCACCATGTATTTTTAGTGAATTGGGCTTCTTTCCTAAATGATTGTCCTGGAGATATTGATGTTTGGCTGTAACTCAAGGACTCGAGGCATTCACTTGCAAGTTGTGTCACTATAATGCTAAAGCAAAGCATTGAATAGTGGAAAAAATCAGCCAATCAACTGTTTGTATCATCTTTATGGTGAGAGGCAATTGGACTGATTTTTCTAATTGATATTTTTGTTCATTTGTATAACTATGGTGTCTATTCATTCAATTATTTGAATGAGCCAGATGTTTTGGTGTTTTGCAGACATAGTCTTGATTAGTTGTGTAGCAGAAAAGCAAAATTTAAGTGGAGAAAGATGTCCAGTGGAAATGGCCAGTGGTAAGCAATGAATATTATTCAATATGAAATATTCAAAATATACTCTAAAAATATATAAATAATCTGTTAAACTTGAATTTTTTATCGATCTCTTCAACAAATACATTTTTTTACCGTGTGTCAAGACCTGTACTGCTGAAATAAATGACTCCGCCAAAAAACTGTCAATTCAGATCTCAAAACCTGGGGTGGGGGGAAATTTTTCAAAAATGAAAAATGAAATAAAAACTTTCTCAGAACACCAAAAATTAAGAGAATTCATTGTCAACACACCTAAAAGAAAAGTTAAAGAAAATTCTTCAGGAAGAAAGAATGGCATCAGGTTGAAACTTGGGTTGATAGCAGGAAATGAATAGTGCTAGAAATGAAATAATGGAAGATGAAATTAAATTTACTTTTTTTCCCTTACCTTTAATTGTTCTAAATGCATCTGACTATGGAAAGCAAAAGAGTACCTAAGTTCTATGTGTTTGTAGCATGCTTAATATTAAAAGGTGTGACAATGATAACACAAATGATGGAAGAATAAAGATAGAATAAACTGTTGTAAAGTTTTTCTACTACAGGTGAGGTGGCATAATATTATTTGAAGCTGGACTTAGATTATTTTAAGATGCATATCCTAAGACAATACATAAAAGAAATGTTTAAAAGAGGCATAGATGATACATCAATAGAAAAAAAACAAGATTCACCAATTTAAAGACAGGTATTGGGCTTCCCTGGTGGCGCAGTGGTTGGGAGTCCGCCTGCCGATGCAGGGGACACGGGTTCGTGCCCCGGTCCGGGAGGATCCCACATGCCGCGGAGCGGCTGGGCCCGTGGGCCATGGCCGCTGAGCCTGCGCGTCCGGAGCCTGCGCGTCTGGAGAAGACAGGTATTGATAGATTGCATTAGAAGGTAAGACTTGATTATAATCATGCAAACACTAACCAGAAGAAAGCTTAAGTAGCTATATTAATATCAGATAGAGTAGACTTCAGAATAAGGATCTTATTCGGGACAAAGAAGGGCATTATATGATGATACAGTAGTCAATTCTCAAAACAAAAAATCATGACTGCATATGCACATATATTGAGACAATAAGGGTGGATGGTTGGGTAGTGACAGCTACAAAATGTGAGGTTTCTTTCTGTGGTTTATGAAAATGTTCAAAAATTGAAGTGATGGTTGCATAACTCTATTAAAATACATTCATTTGTACACCAAGTGGGGAAATTATATGGTATGTGTATTATATCCTAATTGAGTTGTTCATTTTTTAAGAAAACAGACCTCAATTTTTAGCTTACATCTAATACAAAAATTAATTCAAAGTGGTTCATGACCTAAACATAAAACCTAAAACTCTAATATTTTCTAGAAGAAAACATAGGAGAAAAAACTGTGTGACTTTGGATTAACCAGTTGTCATACACAACACCAAAAGTATGATCTGTAAAATAAAAACTTGATACATTGAACTTTATTTCAATTAAAAACCTTTGTTTGGGGAACATTCATTCATTGCTAGTGAAAATGTAAAATAGTACAGCCATATCTTTAAAAAATTTCATCTGTTTTTTTTTAATAAAGTTAAACATATTCTTACCACACAACCCAGAAATCTCTCTTCTAGATTTCTACCCAAGAGAACTGAAATATTGTGTTCACATAAAATCTACACATGAATGTTTACTGCAGCTTTATTAATTATGCCCAAAACTGGAAGCAATCCAGATATCTTTTAACCCACCAATGCATGAACAATCTGTGATACAGCCATACATTAAAATGCTACTCCTATTAAAAGGGACAGAAGAACTATTGATTTATGTAGTAACTTGGTTTGCTGTTAAATGCTTTTGTGTGTGTGAAATGAAAGATGACAAACCCCAAAAGATACATATTGTATGATTCTATACAATAAAGCAAAACTAGAGGGAAGCAAACAAGTCAGTGGTTGCCAGGGGTTGGGAGGGCAGGGATTATCTGCAGGGGACAGCTTGGGGGAAAGATTAGGGTGACAGAAATATTCACTATGGAAAGATATTAGTGGACACATAATTCTATTCATTTATCTAAATCCTGTAAAACTACACAATACAAAATTTGAACTTTATGTGTTTTTTTAAATTAATTCATTAATTTATTTATTTTTGGCTGCATTGGGTCTTCCTTGCGGTGCATGGGTTTCTCATTGCAGTGGCTTCTCTTGTTGCGGAGCTCAGGCTCTAGGCACACAGGCTTCAGTAGTTGTGGCACATGGCTCAGTAGTTGTGGTTTGCGGGCTCCAGAGTGCAGGCTCAGTAGTTGTGGCTAACGGGCTTAGTTGCTCTGCAGCATGTGAGATCTTCCTGGACCAGGGATCCAACCCATGTCCTGCGGAGCTCAGGCTCTAGGCACACAGGCTTCAGTAGTTGTGGCACATGGCTCAGTAGTTGTGGTTTGCGGGCTCCAGAGTGCAGGCTCAGTAGTTGTGGCTAACGGGCTTAGTTGCTCTGCAGCATGTGAGATCTTCCTGGACCAGGGATCAAACCCATGTCCCCTGCATTGGCAGATGGATTCTTGACCACTGCGCCACCAGGGAAGTCCTTTATGTGGTTTTTTTAATCAGCCAAGATGTGAAGGTAATGGATTCTTCAAAAAAGTCAAGATCATGAAAGACAAGAGAAGACTGATAAGTGTCACAGATTAGAGAGATTAAGGAGACATGACAACTAAATTCACTGTGGGATCCTGGATAGGATTCTGGAACAGAAAAAGGACAATAGTGGAAAAAGTCATTAAATACAAATAAAATTTATAGTTTAGTTAATAGTACTGTACCAAAGTTAATTTCATAGCCTAGATAAATTTCCCATGATTATGTAAGATATTAACATAAAAGGAAACTGGATAATAGCTATCTAGGATTTGTAAATCTCCGAGTCCAAAATTATCTCAAAACAAAACAGAAACAGAAAAACATTAAAAAAAAGCATTACACCAGGGTTAAAATATTCTGTATTCCTCAAATATATTCCTCCTATATTAACCCATCTTTTTTAATCATATTGTATGCTATGGTAGACTAATTAGGTCTCCTTCACGTGTATGCAAGCATGCACACACACACACACACACACACACACACACACACACACACACACACACACATAAAAGGTGCCCAAGTTCTGATCCCTTGAACCTGTGAATTTGTTACCTGATACAGGAAAGATGATGTTACAGATGTAGGATCTTAAGATGGGGATATTATGCTGTATTATTCATGCAAGACCAAATTTATAATCACAAGGGTCCTTATAAATTAGACACAGTAGGGTCAAAGTCAGAGATAGGAGGGAGAAGACCATGTGATTATGGGAGCAAAAATTTGATGTTATACTGCTGGCTTTGAAGAGGGATGCAGCTCTAGAAGCTAGAAAAGGAAAGGAACTACATTCTCCCCTAGAGCTTTTAGAGGGAGCATGGCTCCGCTAGCACCTTGATTTAATTCCAGTAAAACTGATTTTGAATTTATGATCTTCAGAATTCTAAGAAAATAAAGTTATGTGGGTATTTTTGTTTTGCGGTACATGAGCCTCTCACTGTTGTGGCCTCTCCCATTGCAGAGCACAGGCTCCAGATGCGCAGGCTCAGAGGCCATGGCTCACCGGCCCAGCTGCTCCGTGGCATGCGGGATCTTCCCGGACCGGGGAACGAACCCACATCCCCTGCATCGGCAGGCAGACTCGCAACCACTGCCCCACCAGGGAAGCCCTTTTTTCTCTTTCTTTTTTTTTTTTGGTTATGTTGTTTTAAGCCACTAAATTGGTGGCAATTTGTTATTGCAGCAATAATACAGACACATACTTTTTAGTCACTGTGCATCTGTTCAGGAATGAAGTGGGTTAAAAATTGATACATTCAATTATATTTTAAACAGCAACAACAAAAATGTATTTGATTCCAATTATAATGTTTCATGGACACAGTGAGAATTTTTAGCCTGTGAATGGAAATTTTTAAATGAAGTGGCCTTAGAACATCTCCCAGAAGACCTAGTTTTCAAGTTTAATTTAGTATTCACAAACAGTATCCGATGACTACTACATTCTAGGCACAGTCATGATGATGTCACATTCTATAGTAACAACATCATGCTTTTTTTCCTCATATTATAGATAAGACTATTGAGAATTAGTTACCTATTAAAGATCTATGGCTACATTAGTAAAAACATTAGATGCAATTGCTTCTGTATCCTCGGTCTTGCCTGATTGCATGAATGCGCTGCTAGAGTCACTGTGTCCAAGGTGGAATTGCAGAGAAATAGAAGAAGCCATTCTCAGTGTCCCTTTAGCAACAATGCTGGCTTCTCTCCACTTAGTCTTGTCTGGAATTCCATTATTATTGCTTCCTCGCAAAGGCTTAAAAAGTCATTTAGCACTTGAAATCTTTGTAAGCTCACTCCTTCAGAGGGACTAGAAGACTGTCTACTGAGAGCAAGACCCTAAAAAAATTCAGCATTGAGTTTGTTCAGGGGAAGGTCCTATAGGAATATCACATGAGGTCAGTGGATGTCTATCAGGTAGGAGAAAAAAGATGATCATGATATTAGGTGGACAGACCTCTAGCCATTTTCTTAGGCCTAATAAGGTCCGTGCATTCAGACAGGGGCTTGAAGTTATCAGATTGGAGCAAGTTTCAATGTCTGTCATTTTTTTCAGGGCAAATTCTTTCCCAAACCACATGCTTCCCTGAGAGCTTTTCTCACCACCCCGTTGGATTGTGCCACAGTAGGAACTTCTACACGGGCCGCAATGGCTCACATCTTAAGGTACTAAAATATTACCAGACTATAATTTTATTTTTAATGCAAATAAAAGAGATTCAGATGCCATATCCTTCTTTAAGGCATCTTGTTTACTGTATAGGAAAAAAAGTAAAATTAATCATTTAACTTAAAAATGTATAATCTTTAATACAGGGATGTCTAAGTATTACCAAACTCAGGCTCATCTGCTCGCCACACAAAAGCCAGTGATTTGAGAGGCAAGTGTCAGTGGAAAGGAAAGTTGCTTTTATCAGAAAAGCCAACAATCTGGGGGAGAAGGTGGACTTGTGTTTTGAGACCAACTCCCAGGATTCGGCTCAGCTATGACAGTTTTTAAAGGGAAAAATAGGGGCTGGGGAGAAGAATCTCAGTGAATCACTGAAGCAGGAGGGTGAGTTCTGCATCCTTCACCATTGTGTGCAGATTGGCTGACTCTCTCTTCAGATGTTATCTTTCCTGTGTGATCTGCCCACATGATTACTAAGGAGGCTGGTAGGGGTAGAGAGCTGGTCATTTTTTTTTAACTGCTTCATCCTTACTTCTTTTTATCTGAGAAAAGAATCAACAGTTTAGGCAAGGCATGGTGTGCATTCAGGAGAGCATATGTCAGGAGTTAGGTTAAATTGCTTAGAGATCTCAGTCCTAGAATTAGTTTTTAAAGTTAGAGGGGAACAGAAATGGGTAAATAGAAAAAGGGGCAAAAAAGCTGCTTTCATAAGGGCATCTCCCTTTGCAATAGGTAAAATTTAAATCCAGAAAACTTTTATTGAATTAATTTAAAACAGTTGGATTAATTTGAAAGCCCATCGATGATGGTGGATAAAGGGAATTGGAACAGGAAAAATTCAAATTGTTAAATGTGTATAAATCCGTCAGTGCTACACAGTAATATGTGTACATGTTTTGGCCCCATATCCTGGATCCTCTGGTTAAGAGCAGATATTTTGATTGAAGTATTTACTAAATATCTCATTCCTTTCCCCCCCTTATCGGTAAACTAGATAAAATCTGCATCACAGAGTTGTTGTGAGAATTGTGTTAAATGAGGCAAAAGTTATCATAAAAAATTGTGAACTTTATGGGTAGTATATAAGAGATCAAAAATTTTGCTATTGCCATTATTTAGAACTTTACTTAAAATATATCATCTATTCCTGTTATGAAATTAGCAGTAAGAAATATGATGAAAAATTTCCCAGTGATAGTAAAAACTGATTCAGCATTTTCTGAGTTGAGTAATGAATCCTTATTCCTTTGCTGAGTTATACATTTCTAGAATATCAGACACTCCAGAGTCTAACCTAGCACACTTTCAGTAGTTAGATAATTCAGCTAGAATCAAATTTGAAATTTTAAAAGTTTACTTTCACGGATGCAGTTTTCTGATTTAAAAGTTATACAATAATTTGAACTAAACAAGGAGCAACTAAGTAGGGGCTCACAGGGAAATTCCTTCAGTCCCTAGGCATGACTGATGTATATTTAGTAGAAAACTGCTCATATAAACAGGAGCTTTTAGTACTTGAAAAGAGAAAGAGCTAAGCTAAATTATTTATGTTGTTCTTTATAGTCTTTTGAGATAATGACTTTCTTTGTCAACCCTTATATCTTAAAGCACTTTGGAAATAAAAACTCTGTTTTCCGATTTCTCTATTTCTAGCTTAGTGGAATATGAATTTAAAAAGTCTTGTTGTCGGGCTTCCCTGGTGGCGCAGCGGTTGCGCGTCCGCCTGCCGATGCAGGGGAACCGGGTTCGCGCCCCGGTCTGGGAGGATCCCACGTGCCGCGGAGTGGCTGGGCCCGTGAGCCATGGCCGCTGAGCCTGCGCGTCCGGAGCCTGTGCTCCGCAATGGGCGAGGCCACAGCAGAGGGAGGCCCGCGTACCGCAAAAAAAAAAAAAAAAAAAAAAAAAAAAAAAGTCTTGTTGTCTATGTAACATCCTTTCCCATGCAAGCATAATAGGTATTTACAACAGCCATGGTTTGGTGAAATAAACAATGTTTTACAGTAAATACTAGTATGGCTAGAGAATTCAAGTTCATGACAATCTACAAGCCTCACAATTCCATTCTGGGTATACATACCCCATTCTACAGATGAGGAAGCTGCAGCTTATTTTTTTTTTTTTTCTAAAATGATATAGTCTCTAACTGGTAGAACCTGTTCTTGAACACAGCCCAATGACTATCTCACTATATTTTATATTTTCAGTTAAAACCACTAAAATGATGACATTGACTCATCTCTATGGTTTTAGTTTTCAAGTCTCTACACAGTGATGAACTGGAATTCAATTCTTCTGCCTCCATACCTGCTGCCTATCCCATACCTTCATGTGGCTATTGCAGGTGACTATTTTGTACTAAGCATCTTCAGGGTGGTGGACCAGTGATGAGAAACAAAATGACAGCTAGCTTAGACTCATGTCTTTTGTACAGAGATATTTCCAAATATATCACAAACAGGAAAAAATTCAACTTCCAGCCAATAATTTTGCATTAATAAAGAGAAAGTCAGTACATCTGATTTATTGGGAAATCTTTCCTTACCAGGACAGAAAAGTGTTCGTGTCTGGGGTTTTATTTTCCACTGAATTACCTATTGGATATGCTCTTTTGGATCACCAGAAATGAAGGGTTCTTTTTTAAAATAAATGATTAAAAAAACAGAGTACCAGTGCTAATGGCACAAGAAAATTGACAAGTTGAAAATAAAATGTCGGAAATATAAAAAATTAAAGTTCTCATAGCAATATGAGCCCACCATACAGCACACAATGTTTAAATTATGGGGGAGTTACTGACCTAAGTAGCAAGCTAAAATCTCTGAAAAAAAAGAGAATAAGAAATTTTGATCCAATTTTCATTTCTTCATGTGCATGTCTTGATAAAGTATATGTATTATTGATGTATTATTATTGGTGCTTTAGTTGCATTTGTGACAGAAAGAGAATCTGTTTGATGTAGGGAAAACACAAATCCAGGTTCTTCTCCTTTCTTAACTCTCGGCTTTTACCATGCTGTTTCAACTCTTTGTCCCTCAATTTTCTTAGCTGTAAATTGGGGAAGATATTTCTGTCTTGCAGAGTAAGAAAAAAACTTAGAACAGTAGCTAATATAGTGTGAGCTCTGGATTAATGTTAATCCCATTCCTATGGGAAAGAATTCTAAAATTAAGGCACAATGATATGGCATGATAAAACACAAGAACATTAAACACATATGGTCATTATTCTCACTCAGCAGGCTTCTAATTTCTCACTATGCTATTGAGTTTATGTTCAAATTTCTTAATCTATTTTAACACATTTACCCCATTTTAGCCTAGCAGAATTTAAGGTGTACTATAATTTTGGAAAAATGGTAAAATGGTGTCATAAAAACTCTGAAATAACATAATCCAAAAACACATAATGATTGGTAATGAAGCTGCTAGGTGTCGTTTTGGCGGGGGGCCTCTGAGGATGTCTGGTTCATTGTGTCTCAGCACAGAAAGAATTCAGCGAGAGGTAAAGTGATACATAAGAAGTGATTTATTAACATAGGATGCTTGTGAGGCTTCCAGGTGGGCAGGCAAGAGGGTGCTGTGCCCCAAGAACTTAGTGGCCTACAGTTTTATAATCAAAGGAAAAGTGGGGAGGGGAGAATACCACTTCTTCCTCATTCTTGAGTAGACGTTACGTTTCCAACATCAGCTCCCCCTCCAGGTTGGACAGGGGAGTTTTCTTGTCCCTACACTGTCAAGCTAGGGCTGTCATGGCACTATGGAAAAGTTATTTCAGGTCTCAATACGATGAGTGTCTTTCACTTGGAAATGTCACCTTTCCATAAATTATTGTTTTTTATGAGCGCAGAGATCATGTCCTAGGGGTCATTAACTCACTGGGCAGGATGTGGTTCTCATGCCACCACTGTTTTATTGTTTTGGGGCATGTCTTGTGCTTCTGTTGCTTGGTTTTGTTGCTAAGCAAGTCTGGTTGGTTTTGCGGTTAAGCAAACCTGCTTTCTTGAGTACTTATCTACTTACAAAAGTGCCCCATACTTTTTCTTCTACTTACAATCCCCTAGCAGGATTAACTATTTAATCAGTTACTTTGTCCCTTTCCTCTGTCCCTATCAGTAAGAATTAAAATATACTTGCCAAGTGAACTTCTATTTGGCAGCAAGGAGGGAGAGAGGAAGGAGGGCAGTGAGATGAAATTGTTGAGCAAGAAAACTTGAAGAATTCAGGAAGAAGAGCAGCAACTCAATTTTTCCTGAGTGGGCCTTGATGTCTTTATCTGCAAAGTGAGAAGATTTTCCTTAGAGTGAATGTAAAATGAAAGCTATTCTGGCTCTAACATCTACTTCTTTTTATCACAGAAAAGATGGTTTGGCTTTACGATGTAAGAAGTCCAACTAGTATTTCCAATCTCATTCATGTTTCTTTTTCCCCTCCCCCTCCTCCTCCTCCTTCTCCTCCTCCTTTTTTTTTCTTCTTCAGGATTGATAGAAAACGTGCCATCATTTTCTGTTAATCACCTAACAGAGGAATGGTAACCCAGTCTCACTAATGCTATTTTTTTTTTCCTTTACTTTATTTTAATTTCTTCTCTCCTTAATATCACTCTGCTCCTACTGGAACAAAATATCCCTATCTAGTACCATACATTGCATTGAACTCTGAACTCTTTCTGGCCTGTCTACAGCTATAATGAGTTTGCTACAGGTCTATGCTGACAGTCATTTTTCTCACACTCATATTTAGATTGACGCCTACATCTCACATTCTAAACTATGAAATCCTCTTAGGGTCTGTAAACTTGTTCTTGTCACATTTATATTTGTAACACACCTTACTACTTTATTTATTCACTTCTTTGCTAAAAGGGTTTGAGGCAGAATTTTAAAAAGTCATAAACAATAAAGCTATAAAATGGGACTAGATTTTTTTTCAATTAGAAATTGAAAAGGAAAAAGAAAATATGTCTGTCACAACATATTTAGTTTACTCTGTGCTCTCTGGCAGCCTAGTCATAAAAGGTTATGTGTTGTTTCATTGTATTTCCCTATCAAAGAAAAGAAAACTGCTAATTTAAAAAATACTTCACTTTATTCTGGCAAAATATTGAATGGAAATGTCTCATGTGGTAGCTTATATAGGGAGTATTGCAGATTGTAGTAACATAATTGATCATATCATCTTTGAGCAAATAAAGCATTTTTTTCTTTTAATAACTTATTTCTTAGAAAAGCATGCCATCTTAGCATAAGTAACTCATTGAAAGCAATTTTGCAAATAGCAAAATATGTTACTCATATTGTGTAGCTCTTTTTCATTTTTTAATTTTTGGTGCTTATAAACCATCACCAAAAGAATGCACCCATGTTTTTAAATGAAATAATACAGAAGATCTATCTGCTTCAGCCTACTTTTTACTTTCATTCCCAAGTCGCAATTTGTTCATGTGAGCTGCTTTGTCTGTTAGTGACAATCATATCTCCAAATGCTATGCTTCTAGGGGGAGTTAGCTCTATAATTCATATGTACACACTTTCACTTTCACACTTATCCTTCTCCTAGAATATAGTTTGTCTCTAATCTGAATAAAATAGTCAAATATTATAGCAATTTAACTAAAAATTAGCTATCATTGCAGTATAAAATTGTATTATACTTATATTCCCTAGTGGATAAGCTCTGTGCTGTGATTCCTTTGCTTTTGTTCACCCTGGAAGTCCAGAGTCTAAACAGTTCCTGATCTATAGTCAGTATTCAATAAAGAACTATTGAACATATACATTTTCTTTCAGAGCATCTCTGTTTCTTCAATTAACAATCGACTCATTTTTCCTTTGCAAATTACCACCTATGTCTTTATTTTTTTTCTTTTTCCAAATATACTTTTTGATTCTTTTTCTATTTTTTAAAATTTATTTTATTAAAGTATAGTTGATTTACAATGTTGTGTTAGTTTCTCTGTACAGCAAAGCAATTCAGTTATACAAATATATATATTATTTTTCATTTGGTTTATCACAGGATACTGAATATAGTTCCTTGTGCTATACAGTAGGACCTTGTTGTTTATCCATTCTATATACAATAGTTTTCATCTGCTGATTCCAAACTCCCACTCCATCCCTCCCCCACCTCTTGATTATTTTTCTACTGAAGCTCTGTTTGCCTAGACTATCACAATCACAGACCTTTATCTGATTAAACTAGCTATTTTCAAGCTTATATTAACAAGTTATAATAAGCAAAGAAAATAAAAGCATTTAGAAACTTGTGAAAATGACAACCATGCATGAGAAGTGAATAGAGGCACTGCTTTTTAAAATTTTCATTTCAGCAAAAATTCAGCAACATATTTTAACGTATTCATACAATCATGCACTCATTAAACAGAAAATTTTGAACAGTTAGTGTATGGCAGACACTGCTTACACTGAGTGTCAAAGATACACTCCTGAAGATCTTTCCAAGCAGGTAAGTGAGACATGCAACAAATTAAGTGGTTGCTCTCAGAATCTGATTAGAAGGTACAGTAGGTATACAAAGGAGAGAAGAATCTAGGGCCACATGGTAGAAGATCATCTTGGACAGTCTTCACAGAACTTATGACATTTGAGCAAGTTTATAAAGGACAAATGAGCAAGTAGGAAAATAGAAGAACATGGTCAAAGCAAATACTTATGAAATTTGAAATTGATGGCATACACCAAAGATAGGTAGTGCAGGATGCTTACAGCATAGCTTACAGGACAGAAAGGCCAGATAATAAGGACCTTGCAGGTCAGTTAACACAATGAGTGGCCTTTTTAGGTCATTTAAGGAAAAGATCTGGATTTAAGGAAGGTAATTTTGACAGCTCTTTGTAGGATGTATTGGAGATCGAAAGACCTAAAGCAGAGAGACCACTTAGGAAGCTATTGTACTAGGTTAGAAGAGGGCTTTGAAGCCCTGAACTTAGAAATTGTCAGTAGGGCTATAGAGAAGGGGGTAGAACTCAGAATTAAATAGGAGCTTGAAAGAAAAGGATTTATAGCTGAGAACAGATCAGTTCAATAGTCACACATTTAATGAGGACTGTCTTGATACTAGAACTGAAAAGTTCTTAGCCAAGTCAATAGTGTGCTTTAGAAACTGAGTCACAGTTCATCACAGAAATTGACATATCTAATTTTTTATTTTGGTGAACAAATACATTATTCACTTCCTAATACATATATACACATATATTTTTTTATGTATATACTATTTATGTGTATATATGTATGTATGTATATATATAAATTATATATATGTGTCCATATATATATATATATATCAATCCTGGTCTTCACAAATATTATTGCTTTTCAAAGGAAAAGCATACTACAACTGAAACAGCTGAGAACATAATAATTAGAGACAGATCATAAATATAACAGCAGTGCACAGAGGGGAGAGGGCAGTGGAGGTCAAGCTTAATAATGTTTCAGACACATCCCTTATTCTGACTTTTCCAACTTATCAAACCAAATAGGTTTCCAAAACCAAAGTTAAAATGCAAAGTGATCATTAACACTTCTTTTACAATAATAACAGGTATCTAGTAAGCTCACATTCTAGCAGAGAACAGAGTAAACTGATCTTTGCAAATTATTATTTCCAAAAAACAAATGGATGCGAATTAAGTTAAAAGAATCAGAAGTGAAGAAGAAAAGTTGCTTTAAGACATGTAATTTACAAACCTACTTTGCATTTTTTTCTTTGTTTTGAACGTTAGCTAATACACGTGATACAGTATATATGTGTATCTCTGTGCGTGCTTATTCTGATTTGGTGAAATTCTAAAATTCTTTATTTTCAAAAAATTGCCACCACAGAAAGTCTCATGTCAATTAGTTTCATGATAGAGAATTGTTGTTAACTGATAAAACCCCAGTGTACATATTTCAACTTAAAGTATTTAATGATGGAAGGAAAGACATCAGAAAGAGGTGGTTGGGGGTATTCACCAACCAAACAGGAGTCTGCAAAAGTCGGTTACATGCTCCACTCAGGGCATCTTTTAATCCCCATTATTCAGACTATTAATATTAATGGATTCTCAGAGAGAAAGTTAGGTACGTAGTCTTCGATCTTGCTGTGCAGAAACTGAATATTGCATGATACAAAATGAATGGAGTGTTACTGATGACAGTTTGTCTCAAAACAAGCTATGCCAAAGAGCAATCCCTTATCCTCACTCTTTTATGGTTAGAGTCAAAGCAAAAAGTAGCTTTAAAAAAATAAACAGGACTGGGAGTGAAGACTGCCCCTGCCTGCCATGCACTACACATTCTGGCTTGTTGCCACTAAGACCTTCCTTCAGACATGCAACACTGCAGGATTTGGAACAGAGGCGCCCACAGTTGGAAGAGCTCATTACTGCTGCCTAGAATTTGAAAAACAAGACCAGCAATCAAGAGACTAGGACAATCATTACTGATCAAACCATGTGGCTGACAGTGTCTTGGTGCTCCGGCGGGGTGTCAAGCCTGAGCCTCTGAGGTGGGAGAGCTGAGTTCAGGATATTGGACCACCAGAGACCTACTGGCCTCATGTAATATCAACTGGCAAGAGCTCTCCCAGAGATCTGCATCTCAACAATAAGACCCAGCTCCACTCAACAAGCAGCAAGCTCCAATGCTGGACACCCCATGCCAAACAACTAGCAAGACAGGAACACATCCCCACCCATTAGCAGAGAGGCTGCCTAAAATCATAATAAGTTCACAGACACTCCAAAACACACCACGGGTGTGGTCCTGCCCACCAGAAAGACAATATCCAGCCTCATCAACCAGAGCAAAAGCACCAGTCCCCCCACCAGGAATCCTACACAACCTGCTGAACCAACCTTACCCACTGGAAGCAGACACCAAAAACAACGGGAACTACAAACCTGCAGCCTGTGAAAAGGAGACCCCAAACACAGTAAGTTAAGCAAAATGAGAAGACAGAGAAATATGCAGCAGATGAAGAAGCAAAGAAAAAACCCACTAGACCAAAAAAATGAAGAGTAAATAGGCAGTCTACCTGAAAAGGAATTCAGAGTAATGATAGTAAAGATCATCCAAAATCTTGGAAATAGAATGGAGAAAATACAAGAAATGTTTAACAAGGACCTAGAAGAACTAAAGAAACAATGATGAACAACATAATAAATGAAACTAAAAATTCTGTAGAAGGAATCAATAGTAGAATAACTGAGGCAGGAAAACAGATATGTGACCTGGAAGATAAAAGAGTGGAAATAACTACCACAGAGCAGAATAAAGAAAAAAAAGAAGGAAAATAATTGAGGACAGCTTCAGAGACCTCTAGGACAACATTAAATGCACCAACATTCAAAATATAGGGGTCCCAGGAAAAGAAGAGAAAAAGAAAGGGACTGAGAAAATATTTGAAGAGACTGTAGTTGAAAAATTCCATAATATGGCAAAGGAAGTACAATTTATCCCAGGGATGCAAGGATTCTTCAATATACATAAATCATTCAGTGTGATACATCATATTAACAAATTGAAGGATAAAAAACATATGATCATGTCAATAGATGCAGATAAAACTTTTGACAAAATTCAACACCCACTTATGATAAAAACTCTCCAGAAAGTGGGCATAGAGGGAACCGACCTCAACATAAGAAAGGCCATATATGACAGACCCACAGCAATCATTCTCAATGGTGAAAAACTGAAAGCATTTCCTCTAAGATCAGGAAAAAGACAAGGATGTCCACTCTCATCACTATTATTCAGCATAAATTTGGAAGTCCTAGCCACAGCAATCAGAGAAGGAAAAGAAATAAAAGGAATCCAAATTGCAAAAGAAGAAGTAAAACTGTCATTGTTTGCAGATGACATGATACTATACATAGAAAATCCTAAAGATACCACCAGAGATCTACTAGATCTAATCAAAGAATTTGGTAAAGTTGCAGAATAAAAATGATGCACAGAAATCTCTTGCATTCCTATACACTAACAACGAAAGATCAGAGAGATAAATTAAGGAAACACTCCCATTCACCATTGCAACAAAAAGAATGAAATACATAGGAATAAACCTTCCTAAGGAGGTCAAAGACCCGGACTCAGAAAACTATAAGAAACTGATGAAATAAATCAAAGATGACACAAATAGATGGAGAGATATACCATGTTCTTGGGTTGGAAAATCAATATTGTGAAAATGACTATACTACCCAAAGAAATCTACAGATTTAATGTAATCCTTTTTAAATTATCAATGTCAATTTTTTTACAGAACTAGAACAAAAATCTTAAAATTTGTATGGAGACACAAAAGGCCCCGAATAGCCAAGCAGTCTTGAGGGGAAAAAAACAGCTAGAAGAATCAGACTCCCTGACTTCAGAGTATACTACAAAGCTACAGTAATCAAGACAATATGGTACTGGCACAAAAACAGAAATATAGATCAATAGAACAGTATAGAAAGCCCAGAGATAAACCCATTCACCTATAGTCAACTAATTTATTACATAGGAGGCAAGGGTATACAATGGAGGAAAGACAGTCTCTTCACTAAGTGGTTCTGGGAAAACTGGACAGCTACATGTAAAAGAATGAAACTAGAACACTCCCTAACTCCATACACAAAAATAAACTCAAAATGGATTAAAGACCTAAATTAAGACTGGACAGTATAAAACTCTTTGAGGAAAATATAGGCAGAACACTCTTTGACATAAATCACAGCAAGATCTTTTTTGACCCACCTCCTAGAGTAATGGAAGTAAAAACAAAAATAAACAAATGAGATCTAATGAAACTTAAAATCGTTTTCACAGGAAAGTACACTATAAACAAGATGAACAGACAACCCTCAGAATGGGAGAAAATAATTGCAAACCAATCAATGGACAAAGGATTAATCTACAAAATGTATAAACAGCTCATGCAGCTCAATATTAAAAAAACAAACAACCTAATCAAAAAATGGGCAGAAGACCTAATGAGAGATTTCTCCAAAGAAGACATATAGATGGTCAAGAGGCACATGCAAAGCTGCTCAACATCACTAATTATTAGAGAAATGCAAATCAAACCTACAATGAGGTATCACCTCACACCTGTTAGAATAAGCATCATCAGAAAATCTACAATTGCTGGAGAGGGTGTAGAGAAAAGGGAACCCTCTTGCACTGTTGGTGGGAATGTAAATTGATACAGTCACTTCTGAGAACAGTATGGAGGTTTCTTAAAATACTAAAAATAGAATCACCATATGACCCAGCAATCCCATTACTGTGCATATACCCAGAGAAAAACATAATTCAAAAAGACACATACATCTCAATGTTCATTGCAGCAATATTTACAACAGCTAGGTCATGGAAGCATCCTAAATGCCCATTGACAGACAAATAGATAAAGAAGATGTGGTACATATATACAGTGGAATATTACTCAGCCATAAAAAGGAATGAAATTAGGTCATTTGTAGAGATGTGGTTGGACCTAAAGACTGTCATACAGAGTGAAGCAAGTCAGAAACAGAAAAACAAATATCTTATATTAACACATATATGTGGAATCTAGAAAAATGGTACAGATGAACCAGTTTGCAAGGCAGAAATAGAGACACAGGTGTAGAGAACAAACTTATGGACAGCAAGGGGAGAAAGTGGGGCAGGGCGGGTGGTGCTGGGATGAATTGGGAGATAGGGATTGACATATATACACCAATGTGTATAAAAGAGATAACTAATATGACCCAGCTGTATAAAAAAATAAAATAAAATAAAATTCAAAAAATAAGCAGTCCCAGCTTGCAAGTGCTGATAGGCATGAATTCCATTAGGGTGACTTGAGAAGGAATCTGTCCTGGTCCCTACCTGGAAGAAAGGCTGCAATCTTATGGCTTGGCAAGTGCAGACCTGTCCATTGGTGGTGTAATTTGGACATGATTTAAGAGTAAGAAGAGTTATTACAGATTTTTTTCCTACCACAGATGTGTTTGCTCTCTATGTCCAAGGAAAATTAAGCTTGGAATTAAAATGGACTGGCTGTCTTCATTAGCTGTAAAGTTCCCATTTTCATTAATTGCTGGGAGGCTGGGTGACTTCATAAAAAAGCTTTTTAGTGCATGAGGCACAGGATATTAAAGATAACAAAGATAGATAGCTGCACCACCCAGGAGGGAACGTTGTCCTAAGAGAGGCAAATTCATTGTCATTTATGACTGGGTAGTTGAGAGTTGAGGAGTCTCAGATATTCCCCAACTTTGGGTGTTTTCCATTAATGCTACATTTCATTTAGAATTTTGAAGAGGAATTGAAATTGGTGTATTTGGATTCAAATGATGGTTTCTCCTGCATTTACAAGCATGTATGCATGAAGGAAAAGCAAACAAACAAACCTTTATGGGGTGGCTCAAACTACTGAGAAAAAAATAAAATAAAAGTAAAGAAAGAAAAGAAACTGCTTTACTCCCCAGCACAGCCAAAATGAGTCTCATCAGAAATATTTGAATCAAAAAGTTATACAGATCACTCTTGTTATTTATGTAGAAATGGTTGACTCTAGTGTATTTTTACATGAGAGAGAAATTACAAACATTATATTCCTTTAACTTTGTAAACACCTCCTCTGTGATTTGGATATGTTTAAAAATAATTGAGAATATTTGTTGTCTGTCTTTTGCATTAAAGACATCACTATAAGAAGAGCATTTGCACAATGCAATGTGATATCAGAATTACTTCCAGGAAATGGAAGTGTAAAATGTTTTGTCTGTTAAGGAACTAGAGCTGGTAATGTTCCAAGTATAAACAAATTAATTGGGATGGTAGAGTAAAGGCTGTTGGAGGGAATTAAAAAAGAATTACATTCACCTTGACAATTTTAGCAGAATTTCACAACTAACTTTTAACAATCTTACCCTAGTTCAGTGGTCAAGAAAAAAAATAATAGAGAAAATTCTAAGTGACATGAATTAGAATAGCCACTTCAGAACCAAACACATAGCATAGTTTCTGCAAATCTGTGGATATGCTTTAATAAAATCTCTACACAGCAGAATTCTCCAGATATGTTGGTCTCATGTTTGGTTGCTTTTTAACTGATTATAGAAATACTGAAAAAAACATGTTAGTACATTGCACATCATACTGTCTTAGTAAATGATTGAAGTGCTTTTAAGATGCTGATCCAAAGTCCAGAATGAGTAGGCAGCTATGCTATTCCCTGGACACCAATGCATGCAGAAGAGAATAGTGTAAGGCACTCTCAAGGCTCTACACAAAGCCTTTGTTCCCATAGAATCATCACTGTGCTCCTAAAGTATATGTGTGTATATATATATATATATATATATATACACACACATACAGACAATAGAATATAGGTTTATATAGGTTTATATAGGATATATATATATATATATATATATATACACACATACATACATACATACACACAATGGACTATTACTCAGCCACAAAAAGAATGAAATAACACCATTTGCGGCAACACGGATGGACCTAGAGATTATCATACTAAGTGAAGTAAGCCAGACAGAGAAAGACAAATATCATATGATATGTGGAATCTAAAAAGTGATATAAATGAACTTATTTACAAAATAGAAATAGACTCACAGACTTAGAAAATAAACTTATGGTTACCAAAGGGGAAAGGGGAGGGGGAGGGATAAATTAGGAATTTGGGAGGAACATATGAACACTACTATATATAAAACAGATAAGCAACAAGGACCTACTGTATAACACAGGGAACTATACTCAATACTTTGTAATAACCTATAAGGGAAGAGAATCTGAAAAAAAAAATATATATATATATATTCAGTTGAAACTAACACAACATTGTAAATCAACTATACTTTAATAAAAATAAATAAGGTAGGGTTTAATTCCTCGATTTTCAAATGACAAAGCAAAGCTTACTTGCTCAAGTAGCCATAGCTAGTAATCTGCCGGGCAGATCTGACACCAGAGGCTGATGTGGAGCTCACACCTCCTCACCACCTCACCACAGCACCATCACGATGTCTCAATCTCACATGGCCAGTGTGTGCCGACACAAGAAGAGTACTTTGAATGAGGGACTATGGGAGGCCAGGACGTCCATACGCCATCAGCTGTTGTCCTCAATGAAATCTGTCAAAATCATTTTTTTCTTCTGAAGAAAGCAAAGTGCTTACAAGAAAAAAAGTAAGTTTATATTTATAGGTCTTATTCTCAGCCAAACATTAATTTCTTTTCTTTTCTTTTTCTTTTCTGTAAATGCCTGCTGTTAGATATATCTAAGTGTGAAAGACACTTGAAAGAGTTACGGTAATCAAAAACTGAACTTGATGAAAGAACCAATGGTTAAGGTTATTGTGATCATAAATGTCAACAGAAAAGACATATTATATCCTCAAACAAGTACAATTGCCTCAGGGACACTTAGGTGAAACATTTGAAATTGGTAACATCTCAGAAAATCTGGGACGTGGGGTGACTATCATCTTGATTGTAATTCAGAAGGATGCCTCGCATGAATACTTAGAACTGTTTCTCTTCCTCTTCCTGTTTGCAAAATTGAACAGAATAATAAAAATAGCTGTAATTATTTTTGACATATTTATTAAGATATAATTCACATACTGTAAAATTTACCCATTTAAAGTACACATAGTAGTTTTTAGAATTTAGTATATTCAGAGTTGCTCAAATACCACTATGATCTATCAGTAATTTAGATCATTTCCTTCATCTCAAAAAGAAACATATAACAGCAGTCACTCCCGTTTTACCCTCCTCTCCCATATTACCAGTCCTAGGCAAACACTAACCTATTTTTTCTCTCTGTATATTGCCCCTTCTGTATATCTCATTTAAATTGAATCATACGATATGTGATCTTTTGTAACTGACTTTTTATGACTTAGCATAATGTTTCTAAGGTTCATCCATGTTTTAGCATGTATCAATACTTTGTTTATTTTTATTGATGAATAATATTCCATCATATGGACATACTACATTTTGTTTATCCATTCAGCAGTTGATAGATATTTGGGTTGTTTCTACCTTTTGGCTATGAACCTCCATGTCTAAGTTTTCGTGTAGACATATGCTTCCTTTCTCTTGGATATCTATCAAGATAGGAGTAGAATTTCAGGCTCATATGGCAACTTCATGTTTAATCTTTTTAAGGAAATGTCAAACTACGTTTCAAGTGACTGTCCCATTTTACATTCCCACCAGCAGTGTATAAGCATTCCAATTTATCCACATCCTCACCAGCACTTATGATTCTCTAACTTTTTGATTATATTCAGCCTAGAGTGCATGAAGTAGTGTCTCTTTGAGGTTTTGATTAGCATTTCCCCTAATGATATGTTCAGCATATTTCCAAAACCTTATTAACTATTCATGTATCTTCTTTGCAGAGGTACCTATTCAAAAGATTTGCTCAGTTTTTAATTGAAGTGTAGTTGATTTACAATATTGTGTTAGTTTCAGGTGTACAGCAAAGTGATTCAGTTATACATATTATTTCATATTATATTCCATTATAGGTTATTACAAGATATTAACTAAAATTTCCTGTGCTATATAGTAAATCTTTGTTGCTTATCTGTTTTATGTTTAGTAGTTTGTATCTGTTAATCCCAAACTCTTAATTTGCCCCTCCTTCCATTCCTCTCCCCTTTGATAACCATAAGTTTGTTTTCTATGCCTGTGAGTCTGTTTGTTTTGAGTATATGTTCATTTATACTATTTTTTAGATTCCATATATATAAGTGATATTATATAGTATTTGCCTTGTTCTGTCTGATTTACTTCACTAAGTATAATATTCTCTATGTTGATCCACATTGCTGCAAATGGCAATATTTCATTACTTTTATGGCTGAGTATTATTTCACTGTATACATATACCGCTTCTTCTTACCAATCATCTGTTTATGGGCACTTGGGTTGTTTCCATGCCTTGGCTATTGTAAATAGTGTTGCTATGAACACTGGTGTGCATGTATATTTTTGAAATTATAGATTTCTCCAGATATATGCCAAGGTGTGGGATCACTGGATCATATGGAAACTCTATTTTTAGTTTTTTAAGGAACCTCCATACAGTTTTCCATAGTGGCTGCACCAATTTACATTCGCACCAACAGTGTAGGAGGGTTACCTCTTTTCCATACCATCTCCTGCATTTATTGTATGTAGACATTTTGATGATGGCCATTCTGAATGGAGTGAGGTGATAATTTGTCCATTTTTAATGGAGTTGTTTGTCTTTTTACTATTTATTGTAGAGTTCTTTATACACTCTGGGTATAAGTTCCCTATCAAACACATTATTTGTAAATATCTCAGTCATTCTCTGTGTTATAGTTTCACTTTTTTGTAGTGTCATTTGGAGCATAGATCTTTTTACCTTTAAAGTAGTTTAATGTGTCTATTTTTTAATTTGGTTACTTGTGATTTTAGAGTCACATCTAAGAAACCATTGCCTAACACAAGATCACAAAGACTTACATCTATGTTTTATACTGTGAGTTTTATATTTATAGCTCTTAAAGTCCATGATCCAGTTTGAGTTAATTTTTGTTTATGATTTGACATAAGGTTTCAAATTTATTATTTTGCATCTGGATGTCCAGCTGTCCCAGGGCCATATGTGGAAATGAATGTTCTTTCCCTATATAATTGTCTTGGCATCTCTACTGAAATTCAATTGAACATAAATAGACTAAAACATCTCTAATTTGTTAAATATTTGGGGAAGTAAAAGCTGTCTGAGCTGAACACAAATCCACACAATTAACATAGGAAGGTTTTTCCTTCTGAAATGAGGATGATGAATTTCTTTTGTCCTGGTTAATTGAATTTTATAGTTTAATGTGAAAAACCATTCTTGTCAAACATTTAAAAGGATGTTGCCATTAATTCATTTCTTCCTTATTACATTTTTGTTTTGATTTCATTAAATGACAATTTACCTGAATTATTTCTTTGAAATAAAAAAAGTTATTTCTATTGTTTCAAAACAACTTTATGAAAAGGTATAGAAAATTGAAAAATCATAACATTTAAGCTAAATATCCATTAGAATTATTGAACTTAAAAATTTTCACTACCAACATGTAATCCTTTGGAGATATAATGGATCTCTATATAGACATGAGTAGCACATTTTACTTTTTCTCTGCCTAAGTGACAGGAACAAAATAAATTACCTAGTGCCCAGCATTCTCTCATATTTAATTATAAGAAAAAACCTCAAATTGAGTGTTTATAAATTGTTATAATAATAATTAATTATATGAAAGATGCTCATCTACATGTTTATTAAAAATCATATAAAGAGTACCTTTAGTTTAGGCCAAACTTCTTCCTGCATGCTAGTATATAGAAATAAAATTGATTTTTTTGGTCAATATATTTGTATCCTGTAAGCTTGTTTAATTCATTAATTTTAGGACTTTTTTATATTACATTGGATTTTCCTCATAGATAATTACTCCATCTGCAAATAGGGACTGTCTTATTTTTCCCATTAAAATCTATATAACTTATTTCCTCTTTTTGCTTAACTGTACACTCTACATTGTGCAATAATTCTAATACACTATTGAATAAGAATAGTGAGATCAGACACCCTTGCCTTGCTCCTGTTCTCATGTGGAAAACTTCTGGTCTTTTACCCTTAAGTAAAAGTAAAATGATAAGTGTATACTATACAGTATACAGTAGGTTAACTGTAGTTTTGTTGATCTTTGCTAAGTTAGTTCCTTTCTATTCCTTGCATTTTCTGAAAATTTTTAATTATGAATGTGTGTTGTTTTGTCAAATGCTTTGCCTACATCAAGTGATATAATCACATGATTTTTTTCTTTATCTTGCTATGTGGTAGTTTATATTGATTGATTTTCAAATATGAACTCATCCTTGAATTCCTGGATTAAACCCCATATATTCATGATATACAGTATAATTATTATATATTGACGAATTATGTTTGCTAATATTTAAAATAATTTTTACTTCTCTATTCATGAGGAATACTAATGTCTTAATTTTATCTTTCCTTCCCGTTCTCCTCTCCTGCCCCTCCCCCTTCCTTTACTTTTCTGTTTTCATAAAATAACTTGGGAAGTATTCTTTCCTCTTGTTTTCTAGAGCAGATGATATATATTTGGCGTTAATTATCTTTTAAAGTTATGAATAATTCTGCAGTAAAGTTATCTGGGCCTGAACATTTCTTTTTTGAGGAGTTTATTACATAATTAAGAATTCAACTTATTCAATAGTTATAGGGCTATTCACATTATTTCATATAGGCTGAATTGTGGTAGTTTGTGCTTTTGGGACAATTTTTGCATTTTGGCTAGATGTCATGTCATGTGTGTAGACTTGTTCATAGTATTTTTTGAAGTGTGTAGTCTGTATCCCCTGTCTTATTCCTGATATTGGTAATTAGTGTTTGCTCTCTTTTTACTGTGTCAGTATTGCTAGAGGTGTGTCAATTTTATTGATGCTTTCAAAGAACTAATGTTTTGTTTCATTGATATTCTCAATTTTTTTCTGTTTTCAATTTCATTAATTTCTGTTATTCTCTTTATTAATTATTTTATTCTGCTGACTTTGTTGGGCTCTACTTTTTTTTTTTCCCCCTGGGATCCTGAGATGAAAGTTGACATGATCGATTTGAAACTTTTTCTCTTTTCCAACATAAGCATTTAGTGTTATAAATTTCCCTCTTAGCATTGCTGTAGCTGTGCCTCACAGTTTTTGATATGTTATATTTTCTTTGCCATTCAGTTCATGTATTTTTTTTTATTTCCCTCTGACTCATGGTTTATTTAGAATTGAGCTGTTTAGTTTCCAACTATTTCATGGTTTTTCTCTTATCTTTCTGTTTTGGTTGCTAGTTTGATCCCATTTCTGACAGAGCATACACTCTGTGTGGTATCAACTGTTATTGTTGAGAATTGTTTGATGACCCCAAATATTGTCTACCTTAGTGTATGCTTCATGGATACTTGAAAACAATGACTAGTATACTGTTGGTGAAGTGTGCTATAAATGCTGATGATAACCTGCTGGTTGATAGTGTTGTTGAACTCATCAGTATCTTTACACATTTTCTCTCTAATTGCTTCATCTATTGTTGAGAGAGAAATATTGAAGTTTCCAACTATAACTGTGGATTTATCTGTTTTGCTTTCAGTTCTATCACTTTTTGCTTTACATATTTAGCAGTTATGTTTGTTGGTGCATACATATTTAGAATTGTCATGTCTTTTTGGTGGATTGATCATTTTATCATTTTGTAATGTTTTTCTCTGTCTCTGGCAATTTTCTTAGCTGAAGTCTACTTTATCTTAATCCACTCTGTCAATACATTTCAAATGTTCTATTGAGACCATTTAAATTTAATGTAATTATTGTTAAGGCTTAAGTTTATACTTTTGTTTTTATTCATATTCTGTTTGTTCTCTCTGTTTTCTGTATCTCTATTTTCCTTTTTCTATCTACCTGTAGATTTCTTGAACAATTTTTAGAATTCTGTTTGGTTTTAGCTCTATTTTTTTGAGTGTTTTTCATTGTATTTTTCTTTTAGTGGTTTCTCTAGGTATGGTGACTTATCACAGTCTATTGGTATCCAGTCTTTTACAAGGTCATGTGAAGTTAAAAAACGTAACTCTTCTTATGTCCTTTACTCTTCTCCATTTAGAATATAATTGTCTAAAATATCTCTTGTACATGTTAAGCTCTTTTGCTTCAATTGTCAAATATAATTTAGTAACTAAAAAGAAGAAAACTATTTACTCTTGGGTTTACATTTTGCATTGTTTTTCTTTCTTTCTGATATTCTAAAATTTCTTTCATCATTTTTCTTGTTTTTAGACAAATTCCTATGGTTGTTCTTTTAAGATAAGTCTGCTGGCTGGCCACATAATCTCTTAGATTTTCTTTATTTGAGAATGTCTTGAATCCTCCTTCACTCCTCAAGGATATTTTTGCTGAATTCAAAATTCTGCATGGATAGGTATTTTCTCTCAGAAGTTGAATATGTTCGTGTCATTACTTAGTGGACGGCCTCTATGGTTTATGGTAAGAAATTCACTGTTATTCAAATCATTTTCTTTCTGTAGGTAAGTTTTTGTTTTTGTTTTGTTTTTTCAGGAGTTAACTATGAAGTGCCTTAGTGCAGATTAATTTTTGTTTATCTTTTTTTAGCATCTTCCCAGTTTATCAGATCTGTAGCTTTACATCTTTTGCCAAATCTTTAAAGTTCTCATTCATTACTCATAAATTACTTTTTTTAGCTCTGCCATCTTTCTCCTCTTCTTATGGACTTTGGCAACAGAAATCTTTGTTTTTGTTTGTTATAGTCTTATGGGTCTCTGAGACTCTGTTCTTTTCTTTTTTATTTTTTTTTTTAGTCTATTTTCTCTCTGTTGTTCAGATTAGGTAATTTCTATTGTTCTATATTCCAGTTCACTAATTCTTTCATCTCTCCCATACACTCTGCTGTTGAGACTATCTATTGAGTTTTGTACTTTAGTTGTTATATTTTGCAATTCTAAAATTATCTGTTTATTTTTCTTTCTATCTTCAATTTATTTGCAGAGACTTTACTTTTTTTTTGTTTCTGGAATATTTATAATTGCTTGGTGAAGCATTTCATTATGATTGATTTAAATTTTTTATTGGATAATTCTAACATCTTTGTCATCTCTATGTTGGCATTTATTTGTTGTCTTCATTCAAGGCAAAGGAAAGAATTTCCTGATTTTTTTGTGATGACTGATTTTCAGTTGAAACTTGGACATCTTGGGCATTATATTCTGAGATTCTGGATCTTATTTAACCTTGTTTTAACTGGCTCCCTCTAACTCTGATCTAGTAGGGGAAGAGAGGGTGCCACCTCATTTCTGCCAGGTGTATGTAGAAATAGAGCCTCCTTCCCCTCTGTTAACACCTGAGAGAGTTTCCTATTATTGCTAAGCAGTGTTGAGCACTAGGTCTCTGCTGACATCATTCATATGGGAAGAGAAGGAGTGTTGTGTTATTGCCCACCTTGTGATCCCTATTGACATGGGCTGGTGGCCTCATTACCATTGGCCATGGGTAAAAGTCCTAACTCTCCACTAAGACTTCTCTGACTCCACTCACCAGTAAGGTGGAAGGTTGCCTCATTGCTCCTGATTGGTAGGAAAGTCCAGGCTACCCAGTTAGTCTTTATTGACACTGGGGAGGGGCAGGTCCTCATTGCTGCCCAGTGCAATGAATGTTCCAGCTTCCTACTTGGTTTCTCTGACATTATCCCAGCAGATACACTGGGATTCATTATTAGGGCCTCATGAGGGCAGAAGTCTAGACTCCCCACTAGGCCCTTGCTGATATGGGTGGAGATGGGGTATTCACTTTTTTCTGTGGCATTTGGCTGGAGTAGAGCCATTATTTTAAAAATGTTTTCTGTCTTGCTAAACTGAAATTTTCCTGATCTTTTGTAGACAGAGCTGGCTTTTGCTGTGGCTTTGTTTGTTTGTACTTATTGGCATTTGTGGTTGCTGACTTCTTCAGCTCCCAGTCTAGGAAATTTAAAAAAAAAAAAAAAAAAAGGAACTTACAATTGTGCTTCATTTTTTGGATCCTGAGGTCCATTGATAGTCTGTCTCTTCTTATGTTGTTTTTAGTAAAATGTTCAAGGTTTTTAATTTTATTTAGCAGAAGGAATAGGGAAAATCATGTCTACTTTATCTTCCCAGAAGCAGACATAATCCTTAATCCATTTTTACTGGAAAACATTACTTTCCAACAATTTAAAAGCTTATTTTTGCATTAATCCATATTTTTCATAATACATTTCTCCCTTTATTCATTTATTTATTTTCAGTTGATTAGTGTTTTGAAGTCTTGAAAAGAGATTCCCACATTTTGATTAAGGTTCAGCTATTACTTTAGACAAGTGAATGTGGCAAATTTGTAGAATACTGAACTAAATTTTACAGCTAGAACATCATCCTAAAGTTAATTTTTGGAGAAAGTAAAGAATCGGCTGTTTTTAAAGTTCTTTATGAATGTATAAGAGTGTATATAGATTTATAGCTCTACTATGTATATGTACCATTTGAATTAAATCATTTAATGGCCCACTATTGCATTTGATTATTTATTCATTGCCTGACAATCCAGAGACATTAAAAAGTCAGTCCAGTCGCCCAACCAGAACGATGAAGAAAATAATTTATTGTTGTTGTTCACCATGGCAATCCCTGGATCTGGCACCATGCCTGGTACACCTGGTATACCAATAAATTTTGGTGAATGAATAAATAAAATGACTGCCACCATTATTCCTAGAACATAGACATGTAGTGCTCTCATGACTCTGATTTATAAAATGTGCTTACCTTTTAAGTTGAATTGAGACTACCAAAACTTTTGTTAGAAGAAGAATACCTGACTATGGTTAATATTCAATGGTATATGGTAACCTCTTAAAATTTTATGAATTATTCAAGCAAAGAACAATGACTAAAGTTTCTAGGATCAGCAAAAGACCTCATATTATTGGACACCTGGAGAAAGGGCTAAGAGGCAGAATTAAACAAGTAGAGCTGTTAAAGTGTAGAGGAAGAAATGCCACATGGCAATTAGTGAATATTATGCACCTCTCACATTCACTGTGCCTCAGTTTCCAAATAAAAATATGAGGTTAATTTCCATTGTCTTTAATGGATTTTGAATTATCTGAGGATCTACAGAAGTGCTTCAAATTTGAGGAGCAGAAATGAAAGAGGAGAGTCACCAAAAACGTTCAGGTGATCTTTCATTTTACAATGTGAGCTCCTGAAGCACACCTTGCTTATCCATCATAAAATTCCCAGTTTCTGACACATAGTAGGATCTCAGTAAGTGGTTATTGATTAAATATTAAGATTTGCTATTTAGATATGATGCTCAAGTCTCCCTTTCTGTAGTTGAAGAATTGCAACCAAGAGACACTGCTTAACTCATCCCAGATAGCACAGCAAAAATTCAGTCATAATTTTTGGATGAGCTTGCTTACCACTTCCCCAGACTGTGGAATGCTGTATGTTTCAGTAAAGTTTATTACAAGATGTTTTAATGAAATAAATGTACCAGGCTCGATATTGAAGTGCCAATTAAATGCAGAAAATTAGCAATTAATGCTCACTGGAATAAAACAATACAATCTAGAAATTTTAAAAAAAATACACAAACAGGAAAAAAGTAGACTTTCTTTCTAAGGAATACACATTTTTTCTTTCCTCTCAAATTTCCTCAATGTTAATTTGCAACATTAAACCAAAGAGGTTTAAATAGATAGAGTAGCCTCCTAGGCTCTTCAATGGAATGCTCAGAAGAAATAAAAATGTGATCCTAGAGTGATAAGGATAGTGATTAAATTTCATCATTTGCCATCATGTTTTCCAAAATTAAAGTGAGAAGTAGCAATTAAAATCTAAGGCAAGATTTAATAGCAAATAAAGTAGAGAACACCAGCCATTCATCATGGGGATCTGAAGATTTATCAATGCTTAATAGAGGCTTGCAATAGCACAATAGCCACAGAGCTAAGTTTGATTAAACAAACAAACAAAAAAAACAATGATAAGAAATCAATATAAACACCAGATAAAATAATGACAACCCCACTACATTTAAATTTTACTAGTCATTTAATTCTAAAACATAAAACATTCTAAATGATTCAGATACCTTAAATTGGTTGTGGAACCAATTCCAAAGTTTGACAAGGGGATAGGGAGTTTCCCACACAGCATCAAGCAATTCTCAGGCACCAGCTGGATGCCTTACAATTCAACTTAGTTATGACACAATCTACCTGGAGATAGTGTAACCAAACCCAAGTTCCTATGCCCAAGGCACAGTGAGGCCAAATAAACCAATATGTCAGAGTTTGGAGCAGAGAAATGTTTATTGCAGGGCCAAGCAAGGAGAACAGGTGGCTTGTGTTCAAAAACCCCAAACTTCCCAATTAGTTTTGGAGAAACTCTGATTGGTTGGCTGTGAGGAAACAGGGTGGTGCTCCGGGAATCTTGTGCTCAGCCTGAAGTTACCATCCTCCACCTGGGTGGGGGCTTTACTTCCTACAGAAGAGCTCAAAGACATTATTATGTATAATATATTCCTCGAGGAGGAACCAGGACCCTGCCTGAAGGCTGCACTATTGTTTCTTGACTGCTCCTTGCATTCCCTCCCTTCTCTGATTAGCAATTATTTAATTCTGCCCTTTGGAACTCAGGGAAGGTCAAGGAGGCTGAATGAAGCCTATTGCCTACAAACAAGAAACAGGGGACACAGAAAGTATTTATACCCAGGAGCCCCACAGGGTCCTGGCTTGGTTTCAATAGCATCAGTTTCACAGGTTAAAATTTCCATCCTACAAGACTGCCACCCCACCCCACCCCCTACTCATTTCAGATACCAGTTGCAAGCTCAGGTTATTACCTGTGCTTCTGACCGAACAGGTATAGATTGGAGGTTTCCCATGACCCCTTCCTTGGACTTCAGATACTAGTTGCAAGTCCAGGTACTGTATTTCTAAACAAATGGCCACAAATCAAAGGTTTAATTAATTTGTCAGAGCACCACACATTTTACTTACAAGATTACTGGTTTATTATAAAAGGATATAACTCAGAAAGTGACAGATGGAAGAGATGCATAGGACAAGGTGTGGGGAAAGGGCTCCGAGTTCCCATGCCCTCCCCAGGTAGGCCACTCTCCCAGCACCTCCATGTGTTCACCAATCTGGAAGCTCTCTGAACAATTTCCTTTTGAATTTTCATGGAAACTTCATTTAAAGGCATAATTGATTTAATCATTGGGCATTGGCAATTGATTTACCTCCAGCCCCTCTTCCCTCCACTGAGGTCAGGGGTTGGGAATGAAAATTCCAACTCTCTAATTAGGTGAATGGCTCCCCTGGCAATCAGCCCCCCATACTTAGGCTTTTTCCAAAAGTTACTTCATTCAAATAACAAAAGATACCTTTTTCGCTCTCAACACTTGAAATTCCAACTTAGGAAATTCCAGTGGTTTGGGGAGCTGTGATTCAGGAACTGTGTACAAAGACCAAATATTTATGAGAAATGTATTTTGTTCATCTGAATGACCAAATATATATTTCTTACAAATCACAGTATCATACACCTGAATCACAAGAAAAAATTAATTTTCAGAGTTAAATTTTTAATTTTTAAATTAAAAATTTATGATTAATGGGACAATGGAAGAACGATGTTGTTGAAGAAGAAGTATTTAACAAATTTGTGCTGTGTGATCTTGGCCAAATTTTTCAAATTCTATGCTTTTCTGTATTCTTATTTCAAAAAGGAGTGACATTCATAGCCTAGAACTATTGTAAGTATTTAATTAGAGTCAGTAGAACTGTTTGTTATCTATCTTAGAGTGAAACCCAGTGGGGCCTGGGCACAGAGCCCTCCTTTTGTCCACCATTTCTTATAAGGCAAGACTCCAGCCTTCATGACCTTCCCTGAGTTCCAAAGGGTGGATTGCTAACAGTTGCTAATCAAGGGAGGAGCAGCCAAGAATCCACCTGAAGCAAGATTAAAGGAACCAGAAAAGCTCATCAAGATTAGGAGACCACCATTTGAGCGGAGATTAAGGGAGTGGAAGTCCTTCTCACCCCCTAATCTTGTCAGAGACCCCACCTTTGAACCATTGTTATAAAACCCCTCATCAAATCCTCCTGGGTTGGGACACAGTTTTTCGAGGCAGAGCCTGGTGTGTCTCCCTTTGCCTGGCAAAGTAATAAAGCTATCCTTTGCTACTTCTCTCAAAACTCTGTCTCCAAGATTTGATTTGGCACTGGTGCACAGAGAGGCTGAGCTTTCCATAACAAGAGCTCTCTCCCACTTATTTTTTCTCCATCTCTTTCATATTGGGTTCCCTGACAAGCATGCTCTGAGATAGAAATTATCATGAATAAAGTTTGTTGAAGAATGCTGTCAGAGTCATCACCTATAGGTGAGTAATGGAGCCACGATAGGTAGAAGTTGGTTTGCAGTACAGTAACAACAAACATTTCAGCTGACCCCACTGTGACTTTTGGAGCTGAGATGGCTGTTAAGAAATTGTCCCAAAATAGGGTATGGCTTGAACATATATTTATACCTCATACAGACCAATTATTGGTTACAGGCTTCCTGGGAATGGGGCATACCTTTGAGTGACAGTGCTCTTTTTAGTTGAGGGCATCTCAGCATAGCTACAGTTATAAGTGTTAGTTATGAAGGTCACCTTACCTCACTGACATACCTGACACACTTTCTGATATTGAAAGTAAAAGATTTGAGCATTCTAGGCATCTTTTACAGTTAAGACATGGTCACTTGTTATACCATTTAACAATGAGATAATATATCATATTTTGAGAAGAGTATAGCCAAAGCATGGAAAACCACATAACAGAACCAGGGCTCTGTTGCATTTTTTCTTTTTTTCTTCTAGAATATGAATCCCTACTATTGCAAAGCAGTCCTCAATCCACTGTGTAGTATTCCATTGGTTTGGGGATGTAACATAGTCTTTAGTCATTTTGGAAAAGGCAGGCTATCTTTAGAAGAAAAAATCAGTACTTTATTTACTTAAAAAATAGGTTCATTGGGCTTCCCTGGTGGCGCAGTGGTTGAGAATCCGCCTGCCGATGCAGGGGACATGGGTTCGTGCCCCGGTCCAGGAAGATCCCACATGCCGCGGAGCGGCTGGGCCTGTGAGCCATGGCCGCTGAGCCTGCGCGTCCGGAGCCTGTGCTCCGCAACGGGAGAGGCCACAACAGTGAGAGGCCCGCGTACCACAAAAAAAAAAAAAAAAAAAAAAAAAAATAGGTTCAATGGTATGACTTCATAAATACACACCTTCACATCTTGATTTCATGAAGATCTCATGGGTAAAACTGACACAGAGCATTACCGAAACACTTCCATACCAGAAAAACAATGAACTCAGGAGACTCAGTATAAAATTATTATTATTTTAAGTGTGATTACTTTTATAGCTACATGAATGCGTATGGTGGTTTGCAGTAAATAAAATACATGATATAAAATAAATGCATACAAAATATGAGAACTAAAGAGCTTACCCCGTAAAGACTAGACTAGCAATGGACTTCAGGTGCTCAAACAATGAGGATGATACTGATCTTAGAGGATTGGGAGAAAAGAAGGAAAACAGGTAATCCAGTTCTGAAGTTTGGATGGTGCTAAAACAGCAGATTTATTCAACCATTTCCTTGCCATTTAGAGCATAGGAAATAGCCAAGCCATGCAAATCAAATTCAGTCTATTAAGCGTAAAAGATGAAATATACCTTTTTTAAACGTCATCAGCACAGCATCAGTGCTAGGATATAGTGGGAAATGAATACAGATTTCTTTTTGTCCCATACTGCCCACTCTTCTTAGCCTCCCCAGCAATTTCCTTCCCAAGTCTCTCTTCAGAGACTCTGTTTTTTTCCTCCTGTACTTTCCTCTTATTTCTAGTCTACACAGCTAGGACAGGGCTCTTTAAGATTTAGAATTTTTCACTTTTTCAGTGTTATGTCTTGGTGACTCCTCCACTGATATGCTACCCTCAAGCCACATCAAGTTCCCTGTACTTACCTAAAGAATCTTTGAAATTCTAAATCCTTATTTCAGAAAAAAATTTTTTTTCCTACTCCTTTGCTGCCCCCAGTTCTTCTCAAAATGGATATGACTGTTGAATATTACTCACTCATCTCAGACATTTGTCATTTCAGGAGATTTCTGCTCTCCCAGGCTTAGTTATGCATCTATCTTCCTTGTTCTAATAGCCAGCTGTTCTCACCCACTGTCATATGTCCTACTATTGGGCCATGGTCATGGTTGATCTATTTATTCCAATCCCACAGGAGCACGAGCCCAGCTTCTTTTCTGCAGGGCTTGTCTTCTATCTCTCAGGTCCACCCTCGTGTCCTCCACACTTCCAATTCTTGACTTGTACTCTCCCAAACACAAACCCTGCTCCTCACCTTCAAGTTGGCAAACCTCAGTTAATGATCCCATCTCCTGCTTTTTTCTGTAGTCTTCTTCAGCATATAAAAATTAGTATAAAGAGTATTTTCCATCTTATGGGCTTAATAAGATATTTTCTAGGTCCATTCTCAACCAAGAATTCCTGGCATGCTGGACTCTGCCCTGTCCTCTGGAAGCAGAGCCCCTTTGCTGCGCCCAGGAATAAGAACAGAGATCGTGGAGTTTATTCAGAAAGTGCAGAGACACCAAAAGAGGATAGAAAGAGATGCCAGGAAGAAGAAATGGGCAAAAATGGGTGACTTCAGACTCGGGGTTAAGCTTAATCCTGCAGAGAAACTCGAACGTCATGTGAATACACGTCTTGCTAAGGGGCAAAAGGACACAAATATTTACCTCCCCATGTCTGTCATTCATTGTTTAAGGGCTTCCCTCAGAAGGACATTTAGTTAGATACAACAGATTCCAGCAAACTGAGAGAAACCGTCCAACAAAGATGCAGATGCTGGTCATTAGAATTCAGGCTGGAATGCATGGACACAGTGAGGGAGGCTGAAGACATATGGGTGGAACACCCATAGCGTCTGTCATAATCCAATAATAACTACATTCTTGGCTCATTTCACTTTATGGTTGTAAGATTATGGGATCTTCCCAGCCTCCCCCTTGTCTTCACATATCTCACAGAGCATATGTTCTACCACCAATTTACTTCATTAGTTTCAACTAATACAATATATAAAACAGTGCTAAGCATGAGAAACACAAGACAATTGCTTTTAAAGCCTTTACTACATGTATTTTATTGTTTATCCTAACATTATGCTACTCTGTTAAATTAGGGTCTCGTTATCAGTGCTACTACCAGTTACCTACAGACTCAGGTATAAATGGCTGAAAAAAAGCTAAAAGAGTAACACCACTTCTAACCTAATCTCTTTTCCTCTCTCCTGTCTTTGTTTTTTTTTAAAGCAAACTGCATTTTAATACTATAAATATAATTCAAGGTTAATTGACAGAAAGGGATGGCAATCCAGAGTATTGAAAAATTGTCTTCCTCAATCAGATATAAAACAATAAAGACAACAAATATAAGTAGTTAGAATGTAACTAGAATGTAAGGTGCACTTGGGGGACGAGGAGAGAGCCTTAGAGAGGGGTTGGCATGTATTAGGCAATAATTAGGCGATCTGTTAGAGCTTGTATCAAAGGCAGCTATGGAGAGAATTACAAAGTACAAAATGAAGCATAAATGCTATCCCTGTTAAATTTTATAGAGACTGATCTGAGCACGTACACTTAGATGCTGAGCATTTCTAGACAAATAAATGCATGCACTGGATTCTTCCTCCTTCCACGTTTGCAGAGAGTATATTTTAGAGTCCACCTGAAAAATGTTTCCTGCATAGTTTCAGAGCTGATATACTTCAAAAAGCCCAGAGGTGTTTCCTGTAGCACTGGGAATGGATCTGAGGTCCTTTCGCATTGGAGACAGCTGTTAGGAAATAGGAAATCTTTCTGTTATTAGGTACTCTTGTAGCTTTTTAATCTTGCCCTTTGTTTAATAAAACTCGTGTCATCACAACTGTTAATCACAGGATAAGGTTTCTTCTAAGTCAGATTAAAGGCTTTGGGAAAAAAGGCCCCAATTTAACTCATCCTGGTGATACAAAATCCTTGGAAATGTGGAATACTGTGTGCGTCCTATCAATATGTGCAGGTGTTCTGCCAGATGCTGATGTTTCCCCCAAGCCCTTCAGCAGCAGTCTGAACTGATTTGCTGACAGATGGATTTAGAAGAGTCAAATGACAGTGTTTAAAATTTTTCCTTTCTGGCAAACTAGTGTGTGTGTGCATGTGTGCATATATGTGTGCTCTGAAGAAAAATAAACATAACAAAAAAAGTTTTTGTAACTAATTTAGCTTTTCTGTGAACACTTGCCTCAAATTCTAGAGTCTACTTTAAACACACAGTATGAATGATTGTAATTAAAAACTCTTCCATGGAAAGATAGAGACTGCTGAGTCTTTAGAAAGTAGCCTCCCTCCAATTAAAATGTCCACTTTCCTTTCTCTAATATTTATCTATGTGGAGAGACTAATTAGAACTAATTAAAGTGTGTACAAGGATACCAAACACTAATGAGTGTCTATTTTGGATGTATTTTTAAATGATGTGCAAAATGAGATGCTTTGAAGCTTCTCCCCTTTAGCAAAGGACAGATAAACAGAAGAGGACCCAGTTTCCAAGGTCGAAGCCAAAATGGATAAAATGAAATTTTGGAAGAGAAAGACTCTCTACATAAGAACATGTCATGGGTGAGTATGGATCACCAGTGATGTCTTCCAATTAGCATAGCCACTAGGTCAGATCGCTAACCTAGGAATGCACACTCACAGACACATACACACACAATTTAAATAAGCCAGTAAATTTTGATTGAATTGCCAGATCAAATGAGGTAGTGGTATTAGTGTGTTGGGAGACACAGCCTTAAAATAACCCATAGTAGAACTCAGCAGTAGCTGTTTAATTTCGTATTTTTTCTTCAAGCATGAGAAAAAGAAAACCTAGATCCTGGACTTCCTACTTGGGGAGGAAGATGGAGGCAGGCAGCCTTGTTCAGAGGTTCAGGACTCAGGCTCTGGAAGAAGATGAAACTTCTAGTGAAGAGATCATAAAGACATTTCCTGATGATGACCAAAGAAGGAAATAGATGGAAAAGATCTGTATCATGCCTGTCTTACCTTCTCTTTATCATTCTCTCAAGATAGATTGAATCAAATTGGAACCGAACTCAGGTTTGGCTCCTCACTGCTCAGAAGCCAATAATTTGAGAGGCAAGTGGCAGTAGAAAAGAAAAGTGGTTTAACCAGAAAAGCCAGAAATCTGGGGAGATGGTGGACTCCTGTCCAGAGACCAACTCCAAAGATTCTGCTCAGCCATGACAGTTTTTAAAGGGAAAAATGGGGGTAAGAATCTCAGTGAATCATCAAGAAAGGCGGTTGGGTTCTGTGTCCTTCTCCATTTCATGCAGGCTGGCTGGTTCTCTCTTCAGATGTTGTCTTGCCTGAGTGATCTGCCCGCAGGTTTGCTTAGGGGGGTGGTGGGGGTAGAGAGCACGTCTTCCCTCTTTTTTATCTGGGAAAGGAATCAACATGTTAGACAAGGCATGGTGTGAGTTCAGGAGAGCATAAGTCAGGAGTTAGGTTCAATTGCCTAGCGATCTCATTCCTATAATTAGGGTCCTTCAAGGTTAGAGGGGAACAGAAATGGGCAAACAGGAAAGGGGCAAAAGAGCTGTTTTCAAAATTAGGCAGATTATTAATCTGGCTTTGGAGAATACCAATAAAAATAGAAATCCTGTTTCATTTTAAGTTAATTTGAAATGCAGATGCAAATTTTGTCAACCAGGAATTTACCAGGTGGGAAACAAATGTAAGACTGGCCTTGGCACATATGTGAGATAGACAAAATGCCAGCCCTGCATTTCTATCTGATGAAACTCTATCAGGCTAGTGAACTGAAGTTCATCTGTACCCTCGCACTGGAAGATATGTCTCTTATTGGGAACATAAAAGACACATCTGCCGGTATTGGGTATAAAGTGAGAAGCCACTAGTATGGGTAATGTGCTAACCATAATTGTTTTTATTTTTTCCCCCTGCTAAATTTAATTTATGAAGAATTGCATATTTAAGATTAAAAATCAAATAGGACTAATATGTTTCACAATGAAAGGGGGGATCCTTTGCCCAAGCCCTCCCCATTCCATAGTCTTACTCCCCAAAGGTAATCACTTTCAAAAATAAATCCTATTTTCAGGCATATATCCTCATGTAGCTAAATAATATATTTAACAAATTAGGCTATTTCTCCGTTTAACAATGTTAGATGTCACTTCATATAGTATTTGAGGGTTTATATCTCAGCTAGAACCATCTATATTTGCCATTTTCCCAATATTGCTACATGCCAATAATTTTTGTTAAATCGTCATGTTTTATGCTTTATGATTTATATATAACATATATAATGGCTTAGTCAATAATTCTGTTAGGAAACTGTTTTCTGATGCACATGTCTAATATTTCTTGACATTAATAAACACCAATTTTTAAATGTTATTTGATTAGTTTTATCAGTATCTGTCACTGTTTTTGTGGTTGTTTGTTTTTTTCTCTCAAAGCAATGCTAGACCTTTCAAATTCTATACACTTTTTCCAGATGCTCAAATACCAAAATAATCTATTAGTTCCATTAGTTAATCTTTTAGTCTCTTTTATACGTCAAGTGAAAAAAAAATGCACAGCCTAAAAGTTGAGAGTTATGTTTTATTCAGTGGACAAAACTGAGGACACAGCACCTTTGATAGCTCTGAGATACTGCTCTGAAGAAGTAAGGAGAAGCCAGGATATATAGGAGTTTTGCAACAAAGACCAGGTGGTAGGAACATCAAATGATTACTGTTAATTTTTTTTTTTTTTTTTTTTTTCCGGTACGCGGACCTCTCACTGCTGTGGCCTCTCCCGTTGCGGAGCACGGGCTCCGGGCGCGCAGGCTC
>NC_041215.1:33741481-33798760 GCF_002837175.3 Physeter macrocephalus
GCTCCACGGCATGTGGGATCCTCCCAGACCGGGGCACAAACCCGTGTCCCCTGCATCGGCAGGTGGACTCTCAACCACTACGCCACCAGGGAAGCCCCAAATGATTACTGTTAATTAAAGAAAATCAGACATCTCAAGTTAAGGAATTTAGTGTTTTTCTCTGTATGGGAAGATGCAAGAGTCTGCAGTCACTGAAATCATTCCTTTGATATGCACCTCAGCTATCTTGGGCCAGCATCCTGTGCTTCTCACCCTGAGTCTCCTTAGGGCACACACTCCGAGGTGGCTACGGTGCCTGATGGCTTGATGTTTCCATCCTGAGTTCCCTCAGGGTTCACCATAGAGGGCAGCTGTAGTGGCTGATGGCTGCAACATCCTTTGTTTATTGATATGGCAGGCAGCTTTCTTAGTCCACACACAGTATCTCACTATCC
Organism: Physeter macrocephalus; assembly: GCF_002837175.3. NCBI lineage: Eukaryota > Metazoa > Chordata > Mammalia > Artiodactyla > Physeteridae > Physeter > Physeter macrocephalus. The sequence continues at coordinate 33,741,916 of NC_041215.1, forward strand.
TCTTTCTCTCACTGGGCCAACAGTTCTCTAGACATCATACATGTTCATCCTGGGATTTCCCTTCGCCACTCTGCTATGCAGGATCCTTCATTTCCTAAATCCCATATCTACTATTTTTAAAATGCACTCTCTTGTTTTGTTAAAGCATCATTACTAGTAGCTTTTTAAGTAAAGATTGGTATACATATTTTTGAAATCTTAGGACTTTGAAAATATATTTAATCATCTTTAAGATTAATAATTTGGCCAAGTGCAGAAACCTATGCTCAAAAATTTTCTTTTAAATTTTGGAGATGTGGTTACACTAAAACTCTGTGTCTCTGTTGAAAAATCTGATGATATATGACTTAGAAATGTCTGTTGATACATATTTACTTGTGTAACTCTGTAGGTGTATGTGACCTGTACCTTTGTGACACTCAGGTTTATCAACAAACAAAATTTGTTGTTTACCATATGTAGAAACACACCCTTACAAATAAGATCACTGTAAGATTCATAGATGCTGTATACCAATAAGGTGTCAGAAGGCAATATATGGGGGAAGGGGGGATTTCAGAAACAATGATCACAGGAGTTAAGAGCTTGCATTCTTAGCTCCACCTTATTAGCTGTATGAGCTGGGGCAAAGTAGTTTACCTTTCTGAGCCTGAGATTTATGAACTTTAAAATAAAAATAATGTCTGCATTGCAGAATTTTTTTTTTTTTTTTTTTTAGATTAAGTCAATACTCAAAACTCAGTTTTGTCCTCTATTTTAGGTGGGCCTATTTTACTTTTTCAAATGGATAAATTTTAATGTTTTTTTTCTTGATGTCATAAAAAGCTAAACTTATTTTGATGTAGAATAACATGTTTTATGCTAGCCATCAATTGTTTGAAAAACAATTCATCGAGCATGATAAAATACATTCATTAAGAACACACAATGTTTTAGTCAACCCCAAAATCAAGTCACTTGCTTTAGCAAATCTAATTGTTAAATATACACAGTTTGAAATGGAAAACAAACCATAACACTAAAGAAAAATAATATAAATCAAAATAGAAGGAACACGTTTATTTCTGCCATTAAAAAATCAAATAAATTATTTTCTTTATTTATAAATAAATTAACGTGTGTGGATGGACAAAACAAACAAACAAACAAGCAAAAAACAGCAATATAGCTTATTCCAGTCAAAGGGGTAGAAATGAAAGAACACAAATTAGGTCGCTCATTATATTGTCAATTATTTGCATTAGACAACCAACTTTAAAATTATACCTGCAACAATGGCTAGAAATTCCCTTCAGCTCTGCAAATGTGCTTACAGTTAATTCTGTTTCCCTGATAGACAATCTAACACTTCAGGCTTTTCCTCTCTCTTTCTTTCTCTTTTGACAATTTAAGCCCATCTACTGTATTTCCGAGTATTCATCTCACTTTATCAACAAAGATTAAAGATTTAGACTAGCTGGTAATCCCATTATCTTGCATGATAAAAGCAAAAGTGTCTTTGGTCACTGCCTGTAGAACTCCAGGGATTTATCATGAGTGAGTATAAAATCCAATTAATTCTAAGTTTTCTTAACAGTCATGTGGATCATTAGTTTATTCACTTGAATGCTTATGTTTATCACTATTTTACCAGGAGATTTTCTACTGCAGAAAAGAAACTTGTTTCTATAGAAAAGAAACTTGGTTTGATTTGATTTTTCAACCTAAAATTATTTAGAATAGGATTGTTTTATGTGAAAATATTTTAAAGATGAAATATTATCATATGGGAAAAAGAACAACATCCATTTTATTAAAATAAATGGGTTGGACTCATGTTTTATTTTAGAAGGTTTCTTTCAAGACCTGATCTAACAAGACGTGTTCTTCAGAGCAAATCTAAAATTTATATCTGGAGGAAAAAACACATTCTCACACCCTTATCATGATCTCCCTTATACACACACACACACACACACACACACACACACACACACACACATCACAATATTTTGACAAATGGTTTGTAGCTAGGAGGAACAAGAACATTTAAGCCAATAATCAGAGACTGGGTTTGCTTAGCAAAGTCAATGTTATTGCGAGGTATAGTTAATGAGATAATATTTTGTAAAATAGTTACTGAATTTCCTAAGGTGTAGTAAATTTAATAAATAATTGCAATTATTATTACTTTACTAGTATTATTCATTAATGACCTTTTTTTGTTTATTGTCTTGAGGAAATGCAATTGCTACTTTGGAGTTCTACATGGAATACAGGCTATAATGTTTAGGGTACTTTATGGCATTGTGTAAGGGTAAGTGCAAATTGAAAATAAGAGGCTTATTTCTACCTGTTGAAAATAAGAGGAAAGACTGCTCTCGCCCTTTTGTTTTTTTTCAGAATTTCCTTCTCGGGTCTTTTCAAATGTATGCAAATCTTTTTAATGGGTCAAATAAGCTTCTCACCAATCTCAAAACTCAAGAATGTTTCTTCAAAGACCTGAGAGCCATATCTTCGAAATGTAGTCATCAAAGAAAGTATTGCTCTATTTCCCAGTTTCCTGGGAGGAGATGAGCCTAATTTCAGGTGTCATCTGACTTCAAATTTTAAAAACAACCTCATTTATTGAATGGATTTTATCCACTTAGTTATTAACAGTGCGATTTATTTCTCTCTTTGAAAACTCTTTAGCAGATTGCTTATCCACAAAATGTGCCTTACCACAGTATGGTTTAATGCTTATTCAATAATAAAAAATGTTTTATTTGTCTTCTACCTTTGTAGAGGTTTTCTGGATTGGGAGAAGATTTTGTTTTGAATTATATTTTCCCACCAAATTGAATGCTCTTTCTTCTCCTGAGGGTCTGTCTTACATCCCCAAAATTCCAAGATGTCACATCTTGGGACAGGACAAAATCTTCATTGACCATTTTCTCCCCTTGAATACTTTGGAAATAATGTGAATAATGGATTCTGAGTAGGGCTATACAGAATCCATTTTAACAATATAGTCTTTGACTCTAGAAATTTCTTTCCAAAAGTTCTTCGAGAAAGTGCTAGCATTTTTACATTTTCTGTAAGTATAGAAGAAAAAATTTGCAACAGACATTTGTTAAAATGGTAAGACAGATTTTGTTCAAGCCACTGCAATAGGGGAGAGAGACTTAAGCATATAAATAAGCTCAATTCTAAATATAGAAAAAACAACTAACAATTAGAGCCAACAAGCAAAGTGAGGGGGTAAGCAAATGGAAAGTTACTACAAGGAACTTGGTTAGAAATCAAGGGAAGGGAACCCCTTGCTAAATGGACCTAAAAGCATTCTTGCTAAAGGCAAGCCAAGACTGGGCTGAGGACAAGACCTGGTTGTAAAGAGGACTCACAGGAGTCTGACTAAAATTTGGTCAAGGAAGGAACCCTTGTCCTAAGTTTCTACCAATGATTACCTTAATTACTACTTAACATTTTGGCTGAAATGGGCAGAAATGGAAAGTAGAGAGAGAATCAGAATAGGGGTCAGGGAGAAAATATTGCTGTAGAAGTTACCAAAATCAAACTATAAGAACTTTAAAGTTATATGTTACCTGATTTGAACATATGGATATGATAAAGATGGCTAAAAGTAAGAAAACATTTACCTTAGTAAGTCCCTTGGGAATATTCTTTAAATATCTATTATAGCTGAGTCTTAGTATATAATATTTTAGTTTTTTAAATAAACAAGCAAAGAAACATAATCAGCACTTTGGGTTCAGTAAACATTACAAACTTGCCATATGAAGCAAGGCCTCATGCTAGGAATTTACAGCTCAAAAAGTTAGATGAATCTATAAATTTATTATTTCAATAACATAATGGAATATACAGGCATACCTTGGGGTTATTTCTGGTTTGGTTCAAGACTACTGCAATAAAGCAAATATCATATTGAGTCACACAATTTTTTTGGTTTTCCAGTGCATATGAAAGTTATGATTATATTATATTAAGTGTGAAATGGCAGTATGTCTAAAAATACAGTGTGTGCACCTTAATTCAAAATACTTTATTGCTAAAAAATGTTAAATATCATCTAAGCCTTCAACATGTCATAATCTTTTTGCTTGTGGAGGATTTGATATATTGGGAGAATTACCAAAATGTGATACAGAGACATAAAGTAAGCAAATGTTGTTGGAAAAATGGTGCTAAAAGGCTTGCTGATGCACAAACCTTTAATTTGTAAAAAACACAATAAAACGAGGTATTACTGTAATAAAAATCTGTATGCTTGTTTTAAAATTCAGGGAATTGCAATCCAGAGAAGATAGGTAGTATGTCCAATGTAGCTGTACAAGTTATTTGACTAAATTCCATTATTTTTCCTCCAAATAATTGTAAAACATAGTTTATGCAATGAATATTGAATTAGGTCCTGTGGAGGGATGGAAAAAGTAAAAAATCAGAATTATCTTCAGGAACTTCTTAGAAAAACAAACGAACAAATAAACAACAGGAAAATAGCTCTATGAAAACCGAAAACAGAAATCCATAGACAAAGGTGTAAGCATGCCTGTGCACAACCTTCACCTATACATCAGTATAATTTAATTGACCTTAAAAATTTGTGACCTTAAATTAAATGAACAACTTGTGTAAAATACACGTTTTTTTTTTTTTTGCATCCTCTCTCCAATATGCATGTGCTTTGAATATAAGTGGCTGGTGAGTGTTTTGATAAAGGAATGGAGAATTTCATTTATACCTGGTAACTTTACAGCAAGAAGTACTTAACTTAAATTGGTACCTTTATTTTGATCCATTTGCTCCATTGTATTATCTTTGTTCTATTTTCAAAGATCAGTTGTGTATAGTTAAGTGAGTCTATTTCTGGGCTTTTTATTTTGGTTCATTGATTTATTTGTCTATTCTTTTTGCAATGACATCCTGTCTTGATTACTTTAGATTTATATGAAATTAAGACAGGTAATGTCAGTCCTCCAACTTTATTCTTCTCCTTCAATGTTGTGTTGGCTATTCTGGGTCTTCGAAACTCCATATAAATTTTATGTACATTTTGTTGATTTCCACAAAATAACTTCCTGGGATTTTGGTTGGACTGACATTGAATCTATAGGTCAAATTGGAAAGAACTGACATCTTAACTAAATTGAGGCTTCCTATAATTGAACATGGAATATCTCTCAATTTATTTATTTATTTTTAATTTTGTTCATCATTTTGGAGTTTTTCTTGTATAGACCTTTATATGTTGTTAGATTTATACCTACATATTTCATCTCTTCAGTTACTAATATAAATAATACTGTATTTTCAACTTCAAATTCCCATGTGTTTACTGCCAGTATATAGGAAAGTGATTGACTTTTGTATACTAACCTCATATACTGCACTATTGATATTATCATGTATTAATTACAGACTTTTTGTTCTTTCAGTTTTTCTACATTGATAAGCATATAACCTACAAAGAAATATGTTTTTATTTCTTTCTTCCCAATCTGTATACATTTTATTTTCTTGTCATGTTACATTAGCTGGGACTTCACATATGATATTGAAAAGCCATAGGGAGAGGGCACATCCTTGACTTGTACCTAATCTTACTGGGAAAGCTTCCAGTTTCTCACCATCAAGTAGGATGTTAGCTCCAGGTTTTCTCATCCATAGTCTTTATCAAGTTGAGAAAGTTTCCCTTTTTCCTAGTTTACTAAAAGTTTTTGTCACAAATGGGCGTTGGATTTTGTCAAATGCTTTTGCTGCATCTATTGACATGATCATGTGATTTTTCTTCTTTAGAAGTTCATGTGATAGATTACTGTAGTTGATTTTTTTTTAATTTTAAATGAGCCTTGCATACCTAGGTTATACCACTTGATTGGGGTTTATAATTTTTTCATACATTGATTCAGCTTGTTAACTCTTTATTGAGGATTTTTGCATTTATGCTCATGAGGGATATTAGTCTGCAGTTTTATTTTCTTGCAATATTTTTGTCTGGTTTTAGTGTTATGGTAATGCTTTCCCCACCCCCGGCTCCCAAATCTCCTTGTGAATTTATCAGAAAATCTCTGCATTTTTTCAAAACAACTATTTAATGTATTGCTTTTTAAATTTCTACTTAAAAATGAGTACATTCTAGTGACCTGATCTGAGAAGTTAGAAGGTTTTATTTAGTTTCATAAAGAATTGTTTTAATTCAATTAATTCAATAAGCATTTATTCTCACCATTCCTGACACTATTAAATGTAAAAGGAGAAATAAATGAAAAAAAAAGTTTTAAATTATCAAGGATTTTACATGGAAAGAGAAATGATTATAGTGCAAATATAAAGAATGAAGGGGGAGGGAGATCAAGATGCCAGAGTAGGAGGATCCTGAGCTCACTTCCCCCAATGAACACATAAAAAATACAGCTACATGTGGAGCAATTCTCACTGAAACAAACTAGAGATTGACAGCAGGTTCTACAACTAAGGCTGTAAAGAAAGTTTCACACAGAGTTGAGTAGGAAGGGTAGAGAAACAATCAAGGCAGAACCTGCACCCATGGAGGGGGACAAAGAAAAGGCGGGGTTTATCACAAGATTGGGGATGATCCCTGGTGAATGAGACATTCAAGCTACATATTAGGCAACCCAGATCTGGTGTCTAACACAGGGAAAACAAGTCCACTTAGCTTGTTTGAAAACCAGTGGGACTCACAGCAGGACTTATAAGAAACCTAGATTCCACTTGTAAAGAGCATGCACATGCTTGCTTACTCGCAGGTACAAGGCAGTGGAAACAGAATGAAAACTGCCTGGGTTTGTGGATGGTTTCTTATGAAAACCCCAGCAAACCCACAGCCCACACCAGGCTCCTGCTCCAGCCCTCCTTGCTCCAGTACACTCTGAACTGGGAATGGTACTGGTGCAACTTAGAGTGTGCACACTTAGTAAGACGAGAGCTGACTTGGACCTGACCCTGCTACTAGACTGGGTGAGGGTGGCCATTGCCAGTGGGCATGTGGAAGTGGCAGATTGGGAGCTGCCTAAGGCTCTGACTGGCTTGATGTGACTGTCTCAGTGTACACTCAGCCTGCACCAGGTGCCTGCTCTAGCCCTTCTTGCTATGGCACTGCTCTCCACTGAGACAGATGTGCCATTGCCAAGGGAATGCAGACACTAAGAGACAATGGAACCATCTTGGACTTGACCCTCAGAGTTTTTGCTCCAGCACCTTGAGCCCAGCCCCAACCCCTGATAGGGTCGTGACTGTTGTGGAACATAGGAAAAACCCTGGCTCACACGTGGCTCTGTCTCTAGCTCCACCATCTAAAACCCTACAACTCGCCAAGGTGGTAGCTGCCAGCACAATCCAGGGGAAGATGCAGGCTGTGCTCACTTCAGATCTAGCTCTCCCACCAAAGACACTGGGCACACAGACTGCACAGGGATGCTCCCACATAAATACCCCTTCAAGACTGGGAAAGGTAACTGTTTCATCTAATTTCATAGAGACATAGAGTTTCAAAAAATGAGAAGACAGAGGAATATGTTTCAAATGAAAGAACAAGAAAAAAACCCTAAAGTGATAGAGATAAATAATTTACCAGTTAGAGTTCAAAGCATTAGTAATAAGAACAATAACTGAACTTGGGAAAAAAATAGATGAACACAGTGAAAACTTTAATAGAAAACTAGAAAATATAAAAAAAGAACAAGTCAGAGCTGAATAATACAATAACAGAAACGAAAATACACTAGAAGGAATTAACAGCAGACTAGGTGATACAGAAGAATGCATAAGTAATATGGAATAATGGAAATTACTCAAACAGAACAGCAAAAAGAAAAACACATTTTTTTAAGTTGAGGATAATTTAAGGGACTGCTGGGACAACATAGTGTATGTGCATTCACATCATAGGATTCTCAGAATGAGAAAAGAGAGAAAAAAGGGTAGAAAATAAATTTGATATAATTATGACTGAAAAATTCCTGAAGTGGAGGAAGGAAACAGATTTCCAGGTACAGGAAGCACAAAGAGTCCCAAATAAGATGAAACAAGAGATGCACATTAAGACGTATCACAATTCAAATGACAAAAGTTTAAGAGATAATTTTAATGGCAGCATGAGAAAAACAAAGAGTCACATGCAAAGAAACCCCCATGAGGCTATCAGTGAATTTTCCTCCAGAAACTTTGCAGGCCAGAAGAGAATGGCATGATATATTTAAAGTGCTGAAAAGGAAAACCTGCAAGCTAGGATACTCTACCCTACAAGGATATCATTCAGAATTGAAGGAGAGTTAAAGACCTTCTCAGACAAGCAAAAACTAAGAGAACATCATTACTAAACCAACCTTACAAAAAGTGTTAATGGGTCTTCTGTAAGTGGAAAAGAAGAGGCTACAACAAGAAGTAAGAATTTACAGGAAATTAAAAAATCCCACTAGTAAAGGCAAATGTATAGCAAAAGCGGTGGATCAATCACTTTAACAAGCTAGCACAGAGATTAAAAGACAAAAATTGTAAAATCAGCCATAACTAAAATAAATAGATAGGGATATGATGAAGATATAAGTAATGATATCAAAACCACAAAACATGGGGGAGGGGAGTAAAAAATGTAGATCTAAAATGTGTGTGAATCTAAATGGGTTTTAATTTAAAACAAGTAGATATAGTTATAGGTCAACATATATAAACCCCATGATAACCACAAATCAAAAACCTAAAATAGTTCCATAAAAACTAGAGAAAAAAGAACAGGATCATAACACTAAAGAAAACCATCAAACAACAGTGAAAAGATAGAAGAAACAAACAACAGAAGAAAAGATAACTACAAAAACAACCAGAAAACAAGTAACAAATTTGCAATAAGTATATACCAATCAATAATTACTTTAGATTTCAATGGACTAAATGCTCTGATAGAAAGACATAGGGTGGCTGTTTGGATAAAAAACAAAAAAAACCAAAACCTCAGAAAACAGACCCTTCAATATGCTGCCTGCAAGAGAATCACTTCAGGGCTAAGGACACCCACAGACTAAAAGTGAGGGGATGGAAAGATATATCCCATGAAAATGAAAATAAAAAGAAACCTAGAGCAGAAACTCATATCAGACAAAGTAAACTTCAAAGTCCATAACAAAAGACAAAGAAAGGTTTTATATAATGATAAAGGGATTAATATAAGAAAAAGGTATAACATTTGTTAACATACGTGCTTCTAATATAGGAACACCTGAATACATAAAGTGATTATTAACAGACATAAAGGGTAAAATTGACAATAATACAATAGTATTAGGGAATTTTAACACCCTAAATACATCAACAAACAGATCATACAGACAGTGAATCAATCAGCAAACAGTGGTCTTGAAGGACACATTAGACCAGTCAGACTTAATATATATCTATAGGACATTCCAACCAAAACCAGTAGAATACCCTTTATTTTCAAATGCACATGGAATGTTCTCCAGGAGAGATCACATGCTAGGCCACAAAACAAGTCTCAACAAATTTAAGAATTATAACAAGAATTTTTTCTCACCATAACTGTTGAAACTAAAAATTAATTACAGGAAAGAAAAGGGGAAAACACAAACATGTGAAGACTAAAGAGCATGCTACAAAAAATGTGTGAGTCAGTAAAAAATAAAAGAAGAAATGAGAAAATACCTCAAGACAAGTGGAAGTAAAATCAAAATTTTCCAAAATATATAGGACACAGCAAAAACAATTCCAAGAGGGAAATTTTTAGCAGTGAAGGCCTACCTCAATAAATAAGAAACAGCTAACACCATAGGATATTACACAGCCATAAAAAGAATGAAATTTTGCCATTTGTGACAACATGGATGAACCTGGAAGGATTATGCTAAGTGAAATAAATCAGACAGAGAAAGACATATACTGTATGTTTTCACTTACATATGGAATATAAAAATAAAACAAACAAATGAAAATAACAAATTAGTCACAGACTCACAGATATAGAGAACAAACTAGTCATTACCAGTAGGGATAGCCATGGGGAGAGGGACAAGACAGAGGTAGAAAGCTAAGAGGTACAAATTAGCATGTATAAAATAAATATACTATAAGGATATATTGTACAACACTGGGAACATAGTCAATATTTTATAATAACTTTAAATGGGATATATTCGGTAAAATATTGACTCACTGTATTGTACACCTGAAACTAATATAATATTGCAAATCAACTGTACTTTAATTTAAAAAAGAAGAATAAAGGCATAAGGACCATGAGAAAGATGGTAGTCAGTCTCCAAGATGGTTGTTAGTATCCCTGCACCTTGGACTTTACAACTTTATGCTGCGAAGTGAAGTTCCATTTCTTCAGATTACTGCAGCCCTAGTTGATACCTATACAGCAATGTAAAGAGATACCTTATGCCCGAACCCCTAAGCCAAGCCAACAGAGGATTCTGGATGCTCAGAATCTATGTGAATTAATGAATGCTTGTTTTAAGCTGCTAAATTTTGGGGTTATTTGTTATGCAATAACTGATAACTAACACAGACAGGTAAGCAAAATAAAATCCAGAGATAGATGAGATTGCTTCCTGTATGGGCAGGTTAATAGAATGGAACACACCTCATTCAGCCTCCTTGACCTTCTCTGAGTTCCAAAGGGCAGATTCAAACAGTTGCTAATCAGGGAAGGGAGGGGATGCAGAGACAAGGGAGGAGCAGTCAAACGGTGGTGCAGACTTTGGGCAGGGTTCTGATTCCTCCTCAAGGGATATGCATAACAATATCTTTGAGCTCTTCTGCAGAACTGGGACCCCCACCCTAGTGGAGATGGTAACTTCAGGCTGAGCACAAGATTCCTGGAGCACCGCCCTGTTACCTCACCACCAACCAATCAGAAGAAAGTCACACATCTTGCAGCCCTCACCCTAAATTTTGCCTTCCTTTTCTAGGCCCAGTGATGACCATCCCATTAGGCCTCCTGTTTGGCACCTGTTTGTTTCATCTCCAACAGGGTCATGATGGTGGTAAGCGCTAGAAATGGTATTATAGAATAGTTTGAGTTTGGATAATAGCTTGTTAGTGAGGAACTAACTAAGAGGTGGGGAAAATGGGTTTAAAGGTACAAAAGCAAAAAAAATATATTCATGAGTATGTAACAGTGCTCCAACTACCTGGATTCTGGGTAATTGGAGGGGGCCAAATGAAAAGATTTATTGGAGGTAGATGATGAAATGCATCCATTTATCTATTGTCCAATTTAGGAACTAGAACTTTGTTTGATAGTCAGGGAGTAAATATATTGAGTATGTTCTATTCTTAAGCAAGACATTCACAAAATTAAGCTGTGCTTTAGAAACATTCACAGGGCAGTGGTGATTTGCAGAGGTCTTCAACCTATGCCCAGGTAAGTTCTAAGGGCTGGGTATGAGACACCTTTCTCACTGATGAGAAGCTCATAATTTAGTAAGAGGTTTGGACAAATAAAACACAAAGCAGGTTATATATGCTGTAATAGGGGAATACAAGAGCCAAGAAAATTTGTGTCCTGATGAGTGTTTCGTGGGTATCTTGAAGAAATAAATGAATGAAGAATAAACAAAATTAAGTGATCCAAAGGAAAAAGTGAGAAAGTATAGATATCATTTGCATATGCTCCAAAGGAGTCAAGTTTTTATACATGTATAACATTCAATTTTATAACAGTGCTCAGCAACTGATATTTTTCAACGTCAATTCACAGGTGAGAAAAATAAGTCAAGTACTTTAGTCACACAGCTGGGAAGAGATTGATCTGGGATTTGAATCAAGATCTATCTAATAATACTTTTCTTATACTTTACACTCTGATGCCAGAAGGCTGTATTTGTCAGTAGTCACTGTAATTGGAAGTCAAGTTTGCCAAGCAAGGCTGAATCAGATAAAACTTTTTTTTTTTTTTTTTTTTGCTTTCTAAGTGAGAGCTAGATTGTCTCTGTTGGGGCTGATACTCCTACATAATTAAACTAATGTCATATGATCAGTTTGGTAGAAATTCATTACCTTGGTTGAGTGATGGATCCACCACTTTTGTGACTTAGAATCCATCAAATAGTTGGTCTTAAAGTCTTGTATAAACATTACCTAAAATAAGCACATTACAAAAATTTCTTTTACATTGTGGAATCACATAAGTTAATGTGGGAAAGAGAATATTGACTTGTAAAATATTAAGGTTGAGGTAATTAAAATGATTTATTGAATGGAAGTGGTCTCCATTAGACATGAACAGACTGAAGTTTTTGCCGGAGTCCTTGGTTCCAAATGAAGTGTAACAACAATATAGCCTAGATTAATCAAAAGATTAGATAATCTAAATATAATTCTATTGTTTTAATAAAAAATTGATTTTTATATATTTTATTATTATTCTGGGTATATTTACTTTTTTCCATAATAAAAAAGTAAGTAAACAATAAAAAAGGAAATGCACTATTAATATGCTCTATTCCCCAAGAAATTTATACTTCTAAATATGTTGTTTAGGTATTTCATATAACTTATTTTCCTTACCCCTAAGGCACAGATATTCTATTTTGGGGAAAACACATAACTATTTGGTGCCCATCAATGTGGTAGGTTTGGTGCCCATCAATTATCTTCTTCTCATTAGCACCCCCTACATCATTTTCACATTTCACTAGATCTCTTTCTTTTTTATATCAAAAGGTATAGTGCTCCCAGATTTTCTTGGGGTTTATTGAGAGATTCTGACCTGGTACCTGAATTATGCATCAGGGAACTTTCATAATGAGGCAAAAGAGGGATTTTCAAAGTTCTCACTCTGAAACTTATATCTTCATTATCACCTTCTAACTGAAGGTGGTCATCAGTTTGAAGTGAGTAGGATGGCATGATGACCAAAAACAGCCTCAGAGGATCCTCTGGCCACAGAAGGCTTACAGCTTACTTTTCAGAAATTGCTTATTTTAAACCTTTATCTATACTCTTTTAAGTGCAAAACTCTTTTCTAATACTACAGAAGATTAGAATCTGAGAAGCAAATATGCTGTTTACCTCCCCTAAGAGAAGGGCAAATGCTTGTATACCAAGGGTTTATGCCCATTTCTGAAGGTCACTGGGAAAATCAGTGCTCACACACTGTTGTATGGTAAACACTGGCTTTGCCCTCATAGTCCATCAAATCAAACCCTGGGAAAACAGAAACTGTACAAATTCAGCCTGAAACTGTAACTATCCCATTAACTTCTGACCTAGAAAACTTCCCAAATTGTTAACCACTGATAATGAAAATCGTACTCTATTCTGTACTATTTCTCTTACACACACACACTCACACACGCACACATACACACACACGCACACATACACACACACGCACACATACACTCACACTTTCTAGAGACTAGAACTGTGTCTTGAAGATAAAGTATGGAAATAGATCTTATTCCCTAATTTTAAGAATTTTCAAATTACTAATAGTGTCACTACTGTTAGGAAAATATAAATTACAGACATTCTTTGAAATCATACCTTAATAAATGCAAAAATATTTCTGGATTATTAAGAGATTTTAAAACATTATTTGAATATTCTTCTGTTAATAATCTCCTAATAATAAATAATAACAACAATAAACTTTAGTATTGAGCATTTATTTTGAGCCATGCACTTTGTAAAAGGGAAATTCCCAAAGTCCACACCCAGATCATAAATTATTAAAGTCATAAATGTATGAAATTTATGATTTTCTCAGTAGAAACATAGTCTTACACAGTTGAGCTGCTACGCTGCAGTTAATTTCATGGAACACATTTAACCTGATTGAATGACTGAATTCACCACTTACATTAATCAAAATTGATTTCCATTGAAATAGTTGAACCCGTAGCCTTGTGCAGTGACACTGCCAAAAACACCTTCATTACCTTGTTCTCACCATATAAATCCGATCTACTACCTAATTTACTCTTCACTTCAACCCATGAGGTAAACAGTAATATTCCGTGTGTGTGTTTGTGTGTCTGTCTGAGATAAACTTAGAGAAGTAATGTAATTCATGTGTAACAGTCTCTCCTTCCATTAAACTACAGTGTTGATTCTTTCAAAGTCTCTGATAAGTTTTCTCATTCAAGTCAAGATCATTCACGTGTGTGGTAGGCAACATCGCAGTAGGATCGTCAGCTCTAACCAAACCAGGAAGGAGTAAGACACTATATGTGACTGCACACACAATTTGTATTCTATTCACACGCATCCATTCATTCAGTAACTCTTTCATTCTTTTGATGGATATAGACAGAGTGTCTTCTACATGTCAGACAGTGTTAGCTTCTGGGATTACAATGACGTGTAAGATATGAACCTTTTTCTCAGGTTGATTGAAGTTGAGTGAGTAAAATAGACAAACATGCATATTAATTAAAGTGGTAACCAAAACCCCATGATAATGTTAAGCCCATGATCAAGGGTTAAATCCCCCAAATTGATGAAATCTCCTCAAGAGCTCTCATCATGACGAGATCAATCTACTGAAGGCTTCTAGATGCAGAAATCACATGTGCATTAGCCAACAGGTAAGAGAGAACATATATCATATGCCCCCTATAAATTCTTGTGGTATATCTGTTATTAGAGGTGAGCAAAAGGGAGCAACACTGTCAGAATTTTATTTGAGACATATTACTCTGACTGTAGTATAGGTAGTGGATCAGAATGTGGAAATACTGGTATCATGAAAACTAATAGGATTTGAGGTGATTTGCTTTGGAAATGATGGTGAGCTGAACTAAGGTAGTGGTCATGTGAATACGAGAAGAAGAACCTACAAAAATGGGAGATATGATGATTAATATATAAAGCAGTGGTGATTTGAGTAAAGGACCAGGCAAGGTTGCATTTTAGGTTTTCAGAACTCATGATGATGAATAAAAGAATGAAGGAAGAATGTATATATATGCTGAAGGGTGGGTGGGAGGAAGGCAACAAAGAGTTCATTTTTTACACGATTGAGCCTGAATTGTCCATGAAATATTTAAGAGGAGGTATTAAGTCACTAATTGGAGATTCTGGTCATGAGCTCAGGGGAAAGCTGTGAGTGCCACCAACTTGTAGATAGCTGTGAAAACCACTAGAGTAGTTAGACTCATCTAAGAAGAGTGTTTGTAGGAGTGGTTTTAATTTTATTTTAATGAATACTAAGAAGTAACCCAGATAAATGTATACACATGTTTTGAAAAATGTCCTTGGGAAAGACTTCAGAGATCAAGTGAAAATGAGGAAGGGAATTTCTTCTACTATTTATCAAAATGGGATGATATTAGTAAACAATTTCATTGGTACAATTATATCAAAAATCAAATACAGAGGATTGAAGGGCAGTTGGAGATTAGGGTATGTTTTACATATTTTATGGGATCTGTCTGGCTTTCTTGATCAAATCCAAAGCCACCTCTTTCTTTCATCACCTCAGAAGTTTCTGACACAAAGCTCAACATGAAAAGAGACATTGCTTGTGGTACAAGAGTAGCTATTGGAATTTTAAATCTTGATTTCTAACTCCACACTTTACTAACTTAGCAATGCTGGACAATTTAATTAGCCCCTTTGAGTTTCACATTCTTTTCAGCAGAGAATCAAATATAATAATAACTATCTCACAGGGCCATCGTGAAGAAGAAATGAAGTAATATATGGGAACGCACTTATAAGCTCCAAAGAGCTCTAAATAGCATGCATATATGACATTTTCAGTAACATGGATGCTACCCTTTAACACTCAGGGTGTTTTTGTTTTGCTTTGTTTTTAAATCTCTTTGTTATAGTTCTTTGTTTTCTGTCATTGCAATGGAGGTATAAAGATTAATATTTTATTTACATTTTAGGTCCTAATTTCTAAGCAAATCCCAGCATGATAAAAATAAAATTTGCCATAATCCCAGGTAGTATTAATGATACCACAAGCTGTAACTGAAGTTATACTATTCAGTGAACAGATAAAATGGATCTGATGCCTCCTTCTGGGACTTTCCCAAATTGCTCTCAAGACTCAAACTTTCCCAAGTTAGGTACAGTTTTCTGTGGCTGGGAAGGTGGTAAGCCTCAATGATAAGGTAGCATTCAAATTCAGGAGCATTTATTTGCCATTCTCCAACACATCTGGGGCTGGAGTGCTTGGTGGCTTCCATTCAGCTGTCACCTGTACATCATTGACAGGTGTCTACTTTCTTCTCTTCGTGAATTACGTTGATTCATTAGTTCAGGCCTCTGGTTTCCCACATGTGTATGAGTACAAATATCTTTTCAAAAGTTTCTTTATTAATAAAATACAGTTCTCAACCCTACAAAACCCAATGCTTCCTTTTATAACACATATTTAAAACCATGATGTAATTATAATATTATTTACCTTAGTACATATAATTTTAAATGACAGATCAATAAAATTCCCTATCTTTAACAGGAAGCAGATAAAATAATGTACATTCAATATGTAAATACTTATGCACAACTACACTAGAAGACATAATAAAGAGACCAAATACCAAGATTTCATTGTCTTGAATTGGTGACTCAGTCATGGATAAGACTTCCTAAAGTAGTGGACATCTCTTGGTAAAGTTATGAATAAAACAATGTATTTTCTTCCCTCAATTTACCAAGTGTGTATTCCTGAAAGTTTTAGGCCAATTATCAAAAACATTTTTGTGTAAATATGTAATATAGAGTTAGGTTCTAGGTTCAAATAATTATAAACTGGTTTTCATGTATGTGAATTTCTACTGACATAGAAAAGTTGTGCATGTAGAAAAGATTCACTGAAACTTTTAAAGATTCGCTGAAAAAAATTCATTTCTTTTCCTGTCTGGGAGCAGAGTTAGACCCATTCCCTAGCCTATTTTGCAGTCTAGCCAAAGGAATAAAGCAGAAATGAGGTGCACTAATTTTATTTGTCTTTAAACAAAAAACTTCTGTCTTTTGTATCAGTTATGTTTCCTGCAGGAAATAAATAATATGCTCACGTTCAGTAATTTAAGGAGAATTTAATAATATCTTTATAAAAGTGAAGGAAGAAGGACTTCCCTGGTGGTGCAGTGGTTAAGAATCCAACTGCCAATGCAGGGGACACGGGTTCGAGCCCTGGTCCACTAAGCCTGTGCACCACAACTACTGAGCCTGTGCTCTAGAACCCATGAGCCACAACTACTGAAGCCTGTGCTCTGCAACTGCAACAAGAGAAGACACTGCAATGAGAAGCCCGCACATCGCAACGAAGAGTAGCTCCAGCTCACCGCAACTAGAGAAAGTCCGTGCACGGCAACAAAGACCCAATGCAACCAAAAATAAATAAATAAATTTTAAAAATAAATTAGATTCTTTAAAAAGAAAAGTGAAGGCAGAATATAAGAGAGCATAAAGAATAATGCAGCTCCCAGGGATGGTAGCAGGGAGGTCTTCGGACTCTATAAGCCTGGAAGGGGATGAGGAGGGTACAGATACCAGATAAATGAAGAGAGAGAGCTGTGTAGAGCGGGTTGCCTGCCAAGAGTTAGAACTTGGATTGTGGACACACTCTGCAAACAGCAGTCCCACTGGGACTGGAACAAAATATCCAATCTCTCTCTCTTCTCCCCCTCTCATTGCTTACTCATGTTCCTCATGGGTTAAGCCAAATTGAATTCCAGTGGTCAAGGAGGCCCTTTGGTGCAGACCAACCTCTTGGGGCATAGAGAAGCTTGGAGAAAGACAAAGAGGAGCAAAGGAAAGATACCCAACAAGTAGTACTTCCAAACCCTCTTTCCACTTTCGCCATCTAGCTGGAGTCAGTAACAATTGCTGTAGGGTAGTGGTTATAAAATTGTTCCTGGGACAGTAGCCTTGTCACTTGGGGAAATTGTTAGAAATGTAAATTCTCCAATCCCACCATAGAGCTACATAATCAGAAACTCTAGAGGTGAAACCCAGAATTCAGCATTTTACCAAGCCTTCCACGTGACCACAATGCAGGTTAAAGTTTGAGAACCACTGCTGTAGGAAGGTGGGAGCCACATATTGACGGGGGTCTGGGAGAAGGAAAATCATCTATCAAAGAGCTCCTTCTCAGACAGTCCTGTGATGTATTGTGTTGCGCCATTGAACACTCTTTTGTCTATAGTTTCTGGAGTCTATTCTTATCCTAAATAATACAAGTGGGAGGCAATGGTGTGCTTTGTCCTATGTAGGACTTTCCCTCAGATTGCTAAACACCTAGAACCCCTGGCTTCGGCCAATACTACAAAAGTAATCCCTAAATCTCAGCTTGTGAGGCTGAGTCTACTTTCCTTAGTAAGAATTTGTTTTAGTGACCAAGAAGAGCAGAGTCCTTATAGAGTAGCAGAGATGTCTTAGAGAAGGTTTAGCAGAGAGATTAGGATTATACTCTGCTTGTCTTTCTACAACCATATTCACTAACCTGCTTGCATCTTTCCCCATATATTCTACCTTTCCTCCTACTGCAATGGGAAAAATTTGCCTACTTCTTTCTAAGCTTTTCTCTATTATCTATTTTGTAATACTCTGGACTCCAAGCAACATTCTTGACTACTAACAGATTTAAATTTTACAGATTTTTTTCTATCTTTCCTGTATATATGACCAGTTAATGGCCAAACCCTAAATCAAGAGATAGAGATGTATACTTGTCTGCTTTACTTGGAGGCACAGCAAAGCTCCATTGCAAAAGGTATGAATGTATGATCTTATTATAAGGAAACAATGGAGAATTGAACATAATAATTCAATCTATTCCAGGTAAAGTCATAGAAATGGCATATTTACAGGCTGAACAAACTGACCCAGGCGGGTCATCAGGCTCACTCCCCAAATCCTGATTGGCCAAATTCACTGGTTAATTCCTCATCCATTCCTTATCTGAGCTCTTATACACTTTTAATAGTTGACCGATCTTAATTCTTGACAATCTTTGTTCTCCAGGCATCTTGAATGCCACACCTCTTTAGCTATTCTACTACACTTGTGGTTCTCTTCCTCAGTCTCTTTCTCTGGATGCTCAGCCTTTTCTCAGATCTCAGTACCCTTCCTTTCTCTACCAACATACTCTCCCTCAGTGGTTTCCTCAGTCACATGGTTTTAAGTGCCATCAATATTCCAGTGCCTTCACAATGCACATCTCCAACTTTTACCCTGTGCCCCAGAAAGGTGAGCAACTCCTTCCATGGCATCTCTACCTGAATGTCTAATAGAGATCTGACCTTTGACATGGGCATAAACTAAACTGGTTCCCCACTCAGAAAAGTGCTGGATGTCTTTCTGTCTTGGTTACTAGCATCATCATCCACTCAATATTTCAGGCCCAAACCTAGGCATCCTCATATCCTGTGTTCTCCCCAGTCATTCCCACATCCAATTCAGTAAGTTCAGCACCACTCCCTCTAATTATTTCCTGAGTTGGATGCTTGCTCATCACCCCCCTGCTACCACCTCAGCCCTTGCATCTCTTCCTTGTGTATACTTCACTCTAGCGAGGAGCCTCCTTCTTTTCCGCTATACGTACTGCATGCCTCTGGGCTTTAGGGCAAACATAACTTTAGTCTACAGACCATTTGCTCTTCCCTCTTCCTGGAAAACTTTCTCAATGGTCTTTATGTAGCTAGCTCTTTTACAACACTTAACTCAATTCCTCAGAGACCTTTCTTGACCATTCCAGATGAAGTAGCCTGCTCCCTACCCTACTTAAGGGTAGTCCTATTACTCTGCTGTATTCTCCCAATGAGACCTCTTATTACCTGAATTATTGTTAATTTAATTGCTTATGTGTTGATCGTCTACCTTTTATCAACTGGAATATGAGCATGACAATGACATGATTTTCTAAAAAAATATTGTTATTCCCCCATTATATCAGAGCTTAGCAAATCAGAGATGGTGAATAAATAGTTACTGAATGAATGAAATAAAAATTTGTGTTGCTATTTCCACCCCATGTAGGAGTGTTAGTTGAACTTGCCAGGGTTCCAAAGCAAGAGAATAGGCTACTATCTCCTCTTTCTTCCAAATATTCTAAGCCATGCCACTATATTAGGAAATAATAAGATTGTAAGCACATCTCATGACAGTGCAATGACATAGTTTTCATGTTATCAGATAAACCGCTAATTTTTCTAAAATAATAACATTTTCTGTGTTAACAAATTGCATTTTTTCATCGTGGTAATACATAGGTTTGAAATTTTAATTAAATGAACCAGAATTTAACAAAACAATAATTGGCTTAGCAAAATTATTCCGTGTTGACTGTAATCTCACAGAGTGTGAAGTTGTGAGTTGGACAAAAGACAAATGTATTTTGGAAGTAGTATATTGTGGTGATTTTCATGTCAATCAAATCAGCAGGGAAGGAAGATGCAGCTTGATTGGCTTATTATCAGAAAAACTGTTTAATATGTATGGAGGTGTGATGTCCATTAGAGACTGTGTCTGCATGTGAAAATAAGAATAAACAAAGTCACCATCACTGACAAGTTAATGAAGGACAGCCAAACAAACAAACAGACTAAATAACAACAAAACCCAGAAAAACATTCTTTTGAACTTTAAACATTTGCACATTAAACGTATCATTTGATTATTTTTTTCTGGTGAAGGGGAAACACAGATTTATTGAATACCTGTTATATGCCAGATTTTAGAATAATCACCATGTGAAGTGTTATTATTATATTTATCAGACAGTCATCAAGTGAGGTAGCTTGTAACTTAACACAGTCTTACTTTCAAACAGAAACAGCAAAATAACAAATACAATCACTAACATGTATTATTATAAACCTGGCACTGTGCTAAGCATTTTATATGCGTCATTGAATTGAAACCTCGTGATAAACATATGATATATGTTGTATTACTTTCCTGAGAAAACTAATATTTTTCACTATTAAGTACCTCACACAAAGTCTAGAGATCTAGAATCCAAACCCAGGTCCACCCAAAACCAGGGACTGTAGTACCCTGCCTAAAGGAATTGTTGCTCTCTCTACAATGCTACCCTGACAAAAATATCAGGAAAACATTGTCCAATTTTGGTCCTCTCTTTTCAGGTCTAGTTTCCAGTGCTTCCTGCATTCAGGTGGCCAGTGATAGAGTGGATTTATCAAGTCACGGGAAATGGATCAGATCAGGGATCTGGAGTTGATTGGAATATTGAGAGCAGAATTAGAGGAAGCTGCTGAGAATTTACTACATCAGCGAGTTTGACAAAACTCTGAGTATTGAGCTAGCTAAAATTTTAAAATTCACTTTTTGCTATGATAGATGTACTGATGAAAAATAACATTTTGGGAAATGTCTGTTGGCTGAATACATTTCAGTCCTGAACACATAGTATGGAGAATACGTACAATATTTTCTTCTTTCTCAAACTTGTTTTCACCAGAGACCAAAGCTATATTGTGATAATGTAGACAAAATAAATTAAAATCTCCAATAAATATTTTCAAAAGAATGTTAAAAACAATAGTCTAGGATGATGTTTAGCTTTTCATTTCAGATGAGATATCAGAAATAAGAACAGACAGGTGACTGTAATGGAGGCCAAGGAAAGGACATGGCACATTTTTAAAAATTCTGAGCATACACAGTCTCGCCCAGGTTAGGACATACAGTTTTGAGGGCATTAGCCTCCTGTGGTCCCCTTTACCTGGCAAAGCAATAAAGTTATTCTTTTCTACTTCATTTCCCCCCCCCCAAAATATAATAAAGAAATAAAGAATAAAAATCTGAGCATGGAGCTTCTAAACTTTGATTTTGAATATGATTTATCAAATTTACAGAGAATGAAAAGACTTTGCCTCTGAATTATACAGGCAATTCAGTCAAGCTTATTCACAAATCCTAAGTGTCCATTATAAACATATGTCCAGCATCATCTCTCTCAATCTGATGGATGCGTCAAGCTGACCCTGTGTACATTCCAATATGCACATTTTGTGACACCATTTCCCCACCAACAAAAGGGTAGGATTTGGATAGAGTGAGAGAAGTGGAAGAATCATCCATGAAGTGATACATGGGGAATGTTTCTGAGGTGGAAGTGGCCCTGGCAGATAAGAGTGACAGGAAGAAAGTGTTTGAGTAGAACAGCAAGTCATGGTGAGGAGGAGCAGGAGATAAATGTTGGTGTAATCTCATTAGTGGCAGACATTGCCATTTGGAATTTTGGAAACAGTACTGGATTTGTTCTGATAAGGAAAAACAAGAACAAAACATAAAAAGTTTGAATCCCTCTACCAGCATGATGACAAGGTAGATGTGTGAAG
Organism: Physeter macrocephalus; assembly: GCF_002837175.3. Taxonomy (NCBI): domain Eukaryota; kingdom Metazoa; phylum Chordata; class Mammalia; order Artiodactyla; family Physeteridae; genus Physeter; species Physeter macrocephalus. The sequence continues at coordinate 33,764,211 of NC_041215.1, forward strand.
ACTGACTGGCTATTAAGAGAAGGAGAATTTTAAGTAAAAAGTTATTTTCAGAGTAGTGGTTTGGGGATCAGGGGGAATGATGCAGCCAGTAACTGAAAGAGGTCCTCTTCTAAGGACAGTCAGTGCACACACACACACACACACACATACACACACACACACACACACACGTACAATAGTTTTATTTTCCCAGATATAGGGGATGATTACCAGATGCAGGGAAGCAATGAGTCAACACTGACCCAACATTCTTATGAAGAAATACAGCCTTTGATATACATTTGAAAGTTTTTCCTTAATTTTGGAAATGTCTTTGATCCTATGTGCCGTATTCTGGACCAATGATTCAGTTTTGAAAAACGACTTTTGGAATAAAAGCAATGTACAAGATATCAGTATCATTATTACTATAATTTAAAATATATTTCTTATAAATAATTGATGGTTGTTATTTATTCAACATTAAATTAGATATTCATATGGAAGTTAAGTGAGCTTCTGAAAAGAGAATTTCTATTCATTATGCCAGCTGAAGATATTTGGAAAATCACAAGAGCCTGTAACTGACTGATTGTCTTAATATTCATAAAATGGCCAAACTGTCTGAGATCCTTGAGGAGATTACATTAAAAATGGAACACCAGCAATAACAGCAACAATAACAAAGCAACGAACAAAACATTTACTTTCTTGTGGGTGACAGCAGTTTCCAAAAAACAGTGAGTTAGAATCAAGGCTAAAAAAGGAAAAAAAAAAAACAAAACAAGGGTCTGAATACTTACTTCTCAACAATTACCCTTCTCAAATTATTGCATAAATCCTGGACACACAAAGCGTATGTACACTCTTAATTATTTGTTAGGAATTTGGCCCAAATTGATATCTAACTCCAAACGTTGAATATGATCAAACACTGTAGGGAACCCCTTCTGTTCTCATTTTTTGTGCTTTTAACCCCAAAGTACAGAGGACAGGCAGACTTGAATTCCTTGCTTCTGAACTATTTGCTAATGCTACCCACTATGTCACCTCACGAACTAAGAGGTGCATCCACAGGAACTTTTTATTGAGGCATCTAAGCATGGTAGCTAAAAGCATGAGCCTTGGAATTACGATGTACAGGAAAGAACCCTGGTCTCACCATTAATTTATTGAATGACTTTGAGAAAGTCATTTAAACCTCACTTTTCTCATTTGCAAAATGGAGCTAATAATAGTGGCAGAGTGTTAGAGGGTTTGGGATACAGCCAATTGCGTACATAAGGGAGTCCAACTCAGAAATATTAGAGTTATTATTATCATTAAGGAGGTATTTTCTGTTATTCCTACAAATATGAGCTGCATATTTGCTTTCTGCCAACCAAGGAACAGGCCTGACATTTCCTTACCACGTTCTTTCTGGTCTCCAGCAACAGTTCACTTGCCATTCCTGACCTCCTAACTCTAACAGAATGAAAAGAAATGAATTTCAAGAAAAAAGAAAACTTTAACTAAACTTGATTCCATACAGTGAGACCTCTTCAAGGAGTGGCAACTAAATTTCTCAAAGTCCTTGATCTTATGAGATTTCCTCCTTTTATCGAAGGTGGGGCAGGGTGGAGGAAGTACAATGGGGAGAGGAGAAGCTTTGAATAAACACCCTGAGATGAGCATGCATCCAACAGTGGGTGAAGAGTTATTGATTTAGTTGTGATTCGGTTTTTGGCATCACATTCCCTGAACATGCACTGAAAGATGTTAGAATGAGTGAGAAGTACAAGACTCTACAGGTAAAAAGCACAAAGGGTAGTGCAGAGCACTGGTTCCCAAACTTTAATGTGCGTAAAAATCACCAGAGGTTGGTGGCCAAGGTAATGAAGTAGGAAGACCCTGAGCTCACCTCGTCCCACGGGAATGCCAAAATTGCAACGATTTACCGAGTAACTATTGATGAGAAAACTGGAAGACTAGCAGAAAAGATCCACAACTAAAGATGTAAAGACAGACCCACAGTGAGATGTGTAGGAGAGGCAGAAAAGTGATATAGCCAAGACCCCTACCTCAGGCTGGGAAACCCACAGATGGGAGAATAATTACAATGGCAGAGTTTCTCTGTAATGAATGAGGAATTTGAAAACCACGTTGGGCTCCTCAGCTGGGGGTCTTGCACCAGAAAGACAACCCCCGAGAGGGTTTGCTTACTTTGGGGAGAGCCAGAGTGCTATGGGAAATAGAGACTCCACGCTTAAATGGCACACACAAAATCTCACATGCTCAGGGACCCAGGGCAGAAGCAGTGATTTGAAAGGAGACTGGATCAGACCAACTCGCTGGTCTTGGAGAGCTTTCCAGAGAGGCAGGAGGAAACTGCAGTTCATCCTGAGGACCTAGAAATGGCCATTGGCCATTTTTAGGGCTCATTCTACCCCAAGGACACTGGTGCTGGCTAGTGCATTTTGGAATTCTCCCTCTAGCTTATTAGTATGGGAACTGGTCCCATCCATAAGCCTGTCAGAACCAGTTTGGGGCTATCTCAAGCCAAGCAACTAACCTGGCAGGGATATATTCCCACCGAGCAGCAGGCTGGCTGCCTTAAGACCTCTTGAGGCCATAGCTGCCCCAAGACCCAGCCTTATCCACCAGAGGGCCCAGGACCTGGACCCAACCACCAGTGGTTCAGTACTAGCCCTGGAAGCCTCAGGACCCAGAAGCCAGAGACCCATGGACATGGCTCCCTGCCCCACCCAGTGGGCCAGGGCTAGCCTAGAACCAGCTTCACCAGCCTGTGGGCAGACACCAACCACAGGAATCCCTGGGTGCTAGATTCACCCACCAGTGGGCTGACTCTGGGACTCTCAGGGCCCTGCGCCGGAGACTCTGGGACCCAGTTTTGCCAACCCAGTTGTTGCAGGGGGGTGGGGGGAGTGGAGCTTGCTTTCAGTGTGCTTTCCTGTGACTGCACAGTCTTCTCCCATGCCCGTGTGCTGCAGTGAATGGCAATCATCAAGTCAGACCAAGACCAGGCTGGCACCAGGCGGAGGGACTAGCTGCTGGTAAGCATGGTTGTGCAGGCTGGTGACTGAAGACAGGGCCAGATCCAGACCCACCAGCACCTGAGGGGGCCATGGCTGTTAGTGTGTTCTCCTGGGACCTCCGCGTCTCCCTCCAGGTGTGCACACCGCAGTGGAGACCTGCGAAGGGCTTCAAGCTGGCAGTATGCACGTGCACAGCTGGAGGGGCTAGGCTTGAGTACGCACATGCTGGTGGGGGTCAGCTGCAGGGGTCTAGGCTGGCTTTTTGCACTCATGCAGCTGCAGAGGCTTGAGCTGGCTGCTGGTGTGTTTCTAATCCTCAGTGGAGGTGGAGGAGGGGACTAGAGAAGAGCTCAGGGGACTGGCCTCAGGGAATGCAAATACCTGTGGGGGGAAGACAGTTGTATGCCGGGGATCCAGGGCAGTTGTGCTAACTGATGGCTTCTTCAGTGGCGAAATCTGCTGGATTTGTCTGCAAGGTGGGTCACTCTGAATTGTGATCGCTCCCACTGTCTGGCTGCCATGGATACCCTTCTTGTTCCGTGCCATCTCTATGCATCTCAGCTTTGCCCATCGGGGTGGGCTGAAACTGAATGCGATCTTCCCGTGGTGCACAAAATACTGGGGAACCCTACACTTCCTTTCCTGGTGAAGTGAACTCTTTCTAGCTGCTAATTTCTTGGCTCTGAGCAATGCTGGCTATGGGGATGTGATGATGTACAAAACTGAAGCTGTATTCTTTCTCTTCTGTTGTGGTTATTCTCAAGTTTTTTTGTTCCGCTGTGTTGCTAGTTTCTTAAGTAGATTCCAGAGGCCTCACAGAGCAGTGTTTTGTTCATTGACAGCTGTCTAATTGTTGACCTGTTGTGGCGGGGGAAGGTGGCTGGGGTCTCCTATGTTGTGATTTTGGTAACATCTCTCCACAAAATGACTTTTGAGTTAAAATAATGAGGATTTGATACCCAGTTCTACCTTGGGCATTTACCTTGGGTGAGCTATGTTAGTCTTCATATCTTCAATTTCATTTTTCATCAAAAATATGAAAATATTATTCTCACATAAATTGCTGTGAAAGTTAATGAGATAACAGCTGGAGTGACTAGGAGAGTTCATGAACTTGACATTTAGTAATGGTACCTAATGTTGCTGTTAATAATAATAATAATATAATGGCTTTTATATAATAATAATAATCATTATTATTTTGAATTAACCTCCTATTCATGCCATTCGTATCCTACACTCATTTGGCACTCTGACTGCACCTATTTATATTCCTGAGCTAGACTCCTGGCTGACCTACTTTTAATCTCATCTGTTTTCAATTTCTAGTAGAATCATTTTATTTTATTTTTTATTTTTTTATTTTTTATTTTTTTTATTTTTTTATTTTTTGTGGTACGCGGGCCTCTCACTGCTGTGGCCTCTCTCGTTGCGGAGCACAGGCTCCGGACGCGCAGGCTTAGCGGCCATGGCTCACGGGCCCAGCTGCTCCGCGACATGTGGGATCCTCCAGGACCGGGGCACGAACCCGCGTCCCCTGCATTTAGGCGGACTCTCAACCACTGTGCCACCAGGGAAGCCCTAGTAGAATCATTTTAAAGCAGACTTGATAATAGCAGTTCTATACTTAAGGATGGAAATTGTGATGTCACTCACTTTCATGAGCAACTATACTTATAAAGCATGCTTACCATGCTCACATAATTTCCATTATTCATTAAAAGGCTAGAAAGAAAAACTGCCCATTTCTATATTAGGAGATGAAGATAGCGAAATTTAGATAAATTAAGCAGTGGTCACACTAATGTGGGCAGAGGTGAGATAATAAAAATGCAGAACTTGATTTATGATTATAAGATAAAACACAGATTCCTTAGGAAAACATAGGTGTCTCTTAATCTGGCCCTAACTTCGTTGTTACCACCCCGTCTGGCCACTGATGGCCCTGGGATATATCCAAATGTTTCTGTGCTTTTGAAAATGCTGATCTTCCTGTTAGTATGTCCCTCCAACCCTTTTCCCTGTATATCTCTTATTTATTCTTTGAAGACCCAGCTTCAAGAGAACGTACCTTGAAGTTTCCCTGGAATCATGCAGGACTATTCTTCTTTCTGACTTCCATGGAAATATATGAATATACCTCCACAATTGTTCTAACCCACATTACTCTTCTGGGTTTATGTGTTGGCCTATCCCATGAGACTGTGTGCTCCTAGAGAAGAACCTCAGACTTGTTTATCTAGAAAGAAACATGACCAAGGGACTAGAAATGTGACCAAGCTGAGAATATCTCAATAAATGTGTGATAAAGAAATCAACCAATGAATACATAAAAGCTGCAGAAAAATAAACTAGGCCCAATGTTCTACTGAGATTTACTCAGACTTCTAACATAAAGAAAATTTGAAATCGTGTCTTTATTTACATGGATTTTGTAACTGAGATAGACAAATTAAAAAAATTATCAGGTAAAATAAAGTAATTCAATGAGTATAGCCATTATTTTGTTAGAATTGGTAATATAATTTTAATTCATAGCTTCATCACATAGTTGATCAAACACTATATTATAAATTTCTCCAAATATTACAGAGTGACTACTTAAAAATAGTTTTACCAATTCCTAATTTAAGAAATCCTTTTGTGGGCAGTATTTATCTATATATGTGGAGAAAAGGTAGAATCAATTTAGATTTTAAGAAAATATATGCACGTATATATAGCTAAAAAAAATCCTAGAAAAAAAAACTACAAAAAATATTAATACAAAGTATATTCATAAACATATGTAAAATACGCAAAATTATTAATATTGATTATCAAGAATCTGATGGAGGTGGGTTTGGAGGAAGAGAAAGCTCAGAATTTTGGAGTGCTGGGGAGGAAGATCTCACAGCAGCTTTGAATCTGACAGTGCTAGTCAATCCTCCTTACAATTTTTACCGAGTTTCTAAAAACACCCTTCTTGTGTTCCTCTTTTTTTTTTTTTTTTTTGTGGTATGCGGGCCTCCCTCTGCTGCGGCCTCTCCCGTTGCGGAGCACAGGCTCCGGACGCGCAGGCCCAGCGGCCATGGCTCACGGGCCCAGCCGCTCCGCGGCATGTGGGATCCTCCCGGACCGGGGCGCGAACCCGGTTCCCCTGCATCGGCAGGCAGACGCGCAACCACTGCGCCACCAGGGAAGCCCCCTCTTCTTTATGTGAAGAGTTTGGAAAGCCCTAGAATCTTCCAACTCTGCCCTCACTGGACCTTACCTTCACCTGATGCACATGATATACTTGCTAGGCATTTCATCCTCTTAGTTAAAAATCAATTTATCCAAAAAAAAAAAAAAAATCAATTTATCCAGCCTGGATGGAAGAGCAAGTGAACTAAGTTTGTTTGTTTTTTTTTCTCAACAAAAACATAGGTCAACCTTTCTAGTCTGGGGGATACTGACTAGATCACAAACCAAAAGCAGGAATTTAATCTCTATAGATGCCAATTTGAGTTAGGAGAGTAGGCTTTGGTCTTTAATCAAACTGGTTTTATTTTCCTCTAATGTGATTCTGTGGTAAACGACAATGCATACATGTTAATAAATATACACATGCATACATATCAATAAACACTTTTTCACCTGCTCATTAATATCTAGCTTCCTAGTAGTGGTCTGTGATTCTTGAATATCGAAATTAAATCCATACTTTTCAATAATAAAGAGCTCATGTTTTCAGATTAAGTTCAACATGACAGCATACTTTTATCTCAGTGTATGTTGCCAATACTGAGTTCTCTCTGGAAATAATGAGACTTCTCCACATGGTAGTCTCCCAGGGAAGTGATTTGGCTCTTAGTGACAGAAAGAAAGTAAATGAGCTGCATGGATGATACAAGAAAAAGTCAGAGACTCAGCTCCACAGGGTATTAATCTGAAGGTTCTTTTTTCTCCTCATGCAAACTTACGATGATGTGGTAACTGATGGATTTATCATATTTTAATGGCATCCTCTTTTTTTTAAAGCCTTCGCTATTCTCCCTTTCCTTCATGATGCCTTTATGCAGAATTTCCACACAGTGGGCTTCATTATAATATGATATTTTGGTTACTGCCACTTCTTGAGTCAACAGGAAGAAATCACATTAGGAATGTTGAAGTCGAATGAACCGAAGAGGAAAACTTAAATATTGTTGTCTTGTGCCAAGCAATGAGAAAGAGGTTTCCTAAAATAAGAAAGATAGGCAGAACTGAAGAACTATAAGTAATGAGGAAGAGAGAATGAAGAAAGAAGGCAATTATTTGGTGTCCGTTAAAAGAGGCGAGTTCGTGTGTTTATCCCAAGGGCAGTTATAAAAAATGAAGCTTGAAATAGATCATGATCCCTACGGCTAAAATTCAGGCACATATTTCTGTTCCCTCCCCAACCACAGAAACCAATAATGTGCTCCCAGTTAGATATAATATACATTGCACTAAATTTAAATAATCAAAACTCTTGTTGCAATTATTTGAGTTGAGGAGAGAGAATTATAAGAAGCTGACACAGAAATCATTGATACTGAAGGAATTTTCTGAAAATTGATATGGCATTTTCCTGTTATGCCTGCAACCAGTACTGTTAATGAGGTTTGACATGTCTGAAGAAAAATGTCTCTGTCTGAAAAACATGGCATTATAAATGTCTTATATATACCATGGAGTTTGATGTTCTTACTCCTGGTACGGTATTATTGCAATAGCGGTGAGTTTCTAGAGCATGGGTACTAATTCACACATTAGTGTCTCCACGTTTAGGCCACATTGGCAAGTACTAGACGTTGCAACCTTTACTATTCCCGATTAGGCATCACAGACATCATTAATTATGCCGATCACTTCTCTGTTGAGGCAAAATTCAATACTTTACGTTTTGGCACACAGGTTGCCACCATCAGCTGATTATGTGTGGTAGTGAGATAAAAAGTATTTGCTACTTAGAGCCTATAATGGTAACTCCTTGGGGTCACACACTCTTGTTTTTATTCCATACGTTGAGCTTGCCATGGATGATGATGGTGATGATAAAGATTATGATGGTGGCGATGATGGTAACAGCACCCACAATTAAATGAACACCTATATTATTACAGGCACTAAGTAAGTTGGAGGAATTACAAAAGTAACTTATGATTGTTGTCCTTATGGCATTTATATATCTGGCCAAAGAGAAATACGATATATACAATTTAATTGTATAAAATACTACAAGGTGATACTTTTCAAGTGACAAAAGAGAGAGAAAAGTATAAGGCACATGATAGTAGCCTAAGAAATTGTCTAACAATACGTTTGATTAAATATACAAATTCCTAGAAAGACATAACTACCAAAACTGCTACACAAAGAAATAGAAAATTTAAATTGAAATATAACAAGGAAGAAGAATGAATTGGTAATTTTAACACTCTCCAGATTCAGATGGCTTTTTTGGTAATTTCCACCAAATTTAAAGATGAATGAATGCCAATTTTTTCACAAATACTTCTAAAAATAGAAAAAGAGGACACAATCCAAACTCATTCTATGAAACCAGTATTATTATGATATCAAATCCAGAGAAAGATATTATAAGAAAAGAAAATTACAGATCAATATTTCTTATGAATAGAGATGCAAAAATATTCTACAAAACACTAGCAAACATAATCCAGGCAACATATTAAAACGGATACACAATGTAATCAAGTAGGATTTATCCCAAGTATGCAAGGCTTAACATCTAAAAATCAGTCAACATCACAAACTATATTAATATAATAAAAGGACAAAAACAGTGCCATATTTGTCACAATATATGAAGAAAAAAGCATTTGACAAAATTTGAAATTCAACCAACTAAAAATAGAAGAAAACTTTCTCAACCTGATAAAGGGCATCTGTGAAAACCCCACAGGTAATATTGTATTTAGTGGTCATAGTCTAAATATTTTATCCATAGATCTGAAGCAAGATCTCCACTGTCACTACTGCTATTTAGCATAGTACTGGAGGTTCTATCCAGAGCTCTTAAGCAAGAAAAAGAAATTTTTTTAAAGATTTAGATTGTAAAAAAAGAAGTAAATTCAGTATTTGCAAATGACATAATCTGTAAACAATAAAAAATTCTAAAAAAAAAAGAATCACTTAAAAATCATTAGAATAAGTGAGTTCAGCATGGTGGCAAAATACAAGGTTAATATACAAAATTTTAATTGTATTTCCATATAACAGCAATGAACAGCCTAAAAATGACATTAAGAAAAGAATTCCATTTGCAATAGCATCAAAAAATTCTGGGCTGAAGGAGGGACTCCCGTGTGGAGTTGTGGGATCTGCCTTTTTGTTGGAGGAGGTATCACCTCTGTACATCAATCCAGAGGCATCACAGCCCCTGGCGGCCAGGAGCACGTCCTGCAGAAGCAGGACAGCTGTCACACTTGCTGGGGGAAGTTTTCCCTCTAAGAAAAAAACAAAAAACTGGTAACCCTACTTGAAGTTGTCCCAACTTATGATCCATAGTTATCCACTTAAAAATAGTAATTCAGGGTGTCCTCCCTGCCTTCAAGATAATGAAGTCAGCGAGACACTGAGGATTTCATTATTTAGATTCTTCCTCTCTCTCCATGCACACCATTCCATCCCCCTTCTTTTACTCTATCCATACTCAACTCCTTGATTTTTCTAGCATATTCTGCACTATCTCATTTTCTCACTCTGCATTGTCAGTGCTTATTTCATTCTGTTTGCCTAGCACAGTGCCCAGTACTTAAATGCTTCCTCAATTAATGTAAAATCATCTTCCAAACAGAGCAGCTCCTGGGCTGGAGATAAACTCTGATGTCAGTGTAAACTTCTCATCCCTCCCCTCACATCCTGCGTAAATACAGCCCGTCACTAGTATTGTTACACATACAGGCGACTAAACTGATGAGATCCAGGTTTACACCTAACCAGTTCTCATTAACTTTTTATTGGTTCTGAAGTTCTAAAGGTAGGAAACCCAGTCTAGGGTTCCAGAAGCTAGTTGATAAACTGATATATTCTACTGTTTGTTACTGAAACCTACTTATTTCTAGGTTTCCCTACAAACATCTGGAAACTGGCTCCCAGAATAAAAATATAGAAAATAGAGGTAGGGGAAAACAGTGAAATAAGGGCTTTAAACAATTTACAGTTATGGAAAAGTGCCAAGGCATGGGATCATTTCCAACAGCATGAAATTCTTTTTTGTTCTTATTTTTGCCAGATATTCTCTCACTCAATTTTTACTCTTTTTCCTACCAATATCAAACTGTCTTTAAAATCTCAGCTCACCTGCCTCCTCTTCTAGGAAGACTTTTTTGATTCCTCTAGATTAGGTTGGGTGCCACTTCACGCTCATATAGCTTTATATTCAGAACACCTAACTTTTTCTATAGTAATTGCTTCCTTGTCTGACTTCCTCCCTAGACTGTGAAGTCCTTGAGGGCAGGGAAGCTGCCTTATTTATCTCTGTTTTCCTCTGCCCAGCACAGAGCCTAGTTCATGGTGTGCACTCAGTGAAGCCATGTGACTAAGTTAGTGTTTAAAGGAGTAATGAATGCAGTCTGATTGCTTGAACAGAATTTTCAGACATTTCCGGGGAGGAATAAAATACTAATCAGGCTTGGGTCATCACTGACACCCCTAACACTGGTCAGAGAAAGATGGCACAAAAGAGTGATGATGCATATGTCCAAAAACATAGTTGTCTAGGAAAAGCATTTCCTCACTTGGAAGATTTTCAGGGTCATCCTCTAAGTCAATTTATATGTATTTCTAATTAAGGTGTCAAAGAAAAAGCAGATGCTTTTTGAGCTTTTGCCGTTATTTTTGCAACAACTGCTTTAATATATTATCTTGAGATGACCCTCCTGTGTAATCCCAGGTAAGTTAATGATGTATTGCTTCCAGTTATGATGTTCAAATACGTCATCGCAAATACTGAGAAAGAAATAAAACTCTGAATACTACACTTTTTTTATTTCAAATTCCCTTTTTCGTCTCATTCCAGGGATTATACTGCTTAAAGTCGCATAAATAGTCTTTCTTCTTTTCCTCTGCTGATGTCTGAAAGGTCAAGTCTGATTTGCACCTGTCAATGCCTAAATTTCTTCTGGTACTATCTCAGTAGGCATGTTCTTCTAAATTTATTCTTCTTTGTACATTTAAGATATCTGACCTGCTGTTAATTTAGCAACCCTGTATCAAGCCACTTTGCCGTGTCAGACTCTAACCCAGACATAGTGAATGGGTTTCACAGGATAAACAAAAAAGAAACTATTGTTTGCATAAAACTTCATTTTACAATATAGATGTTCTGATTTTATTTTCTTTTTTCTGTAGTTTTCCCGTGGACTCACCAGTAGAACTTGCTAATGAAAATCCAATTAGATGGAACATTAGAAATTAATGTAAATAAACATGAGGACTACTGTAACAAAATACCGATGACTTATGAACAATAGATCTTTATTTCTCATTGTTTTGGAGGCTGGAAATCCAAGACCAAAGTCTAGGCGGATTTGGTGTTTGGTGAAGACCTGCTTCCTCGTTTATAGATGGCAGCTTTTTTGCTATAACATTACACAGCAAGAAGCAGCAAAAAAGCTCTCTGAGGCCTCTTTTGTAAAGACACTAATCTCACTATGAGGGCTCCACTCTCATGGCCTAATTACCTCCACAAGTTCTCACCTCCAAATACTATCACTCTGGGGACTAGGTTTCAACATATAAATTTTGAGGGGACAAAAGCATTCAATCTATAGCAAAGACTAATCATGGTTGTGTGTCGATCCCTAATCATATTTGCTAATTTTGCAAGGTTATTCATACTTGGTTGTCATCCTCTAATCAGTGAATTATATACTGAAAATAACGAGTAATTGATTAGACAGGAGGCAACTTTTGTTAATTTATTTAATTTTGCTTTTCTCTCATTCTGCTTTATTTGCAAATTTTATATAAAACAATATACCCATTAAAAACTTGGATAATAGAAAAAAAACTGTCTTTTTCTGTAAAGTATCTACAAATCTGCCACATACAATCACCATTATTGCTACATTGTACAGTATTTCATATGTAATATATGGCACTATATTATATATACAACTATTTTTAATCAACTAACATTATCTCATTAGAATTGTCATGTGCCATTAAAATAGTCCACTGATGTAGTATTATTTGGAATTAAGGTTAATCATAAAAAGACTTGTGGTTATAAATAAGCCCACACATCTAGCTTGTTTTGTAGTTATGCTTTAGAATATATTTCCAGATGTGAAATTAGTGCATCACAGATTAAGAACACATTAAAGAGTTTTGATACATATCAGTAAATGGATTACAAGAACTAATATGATGGCCTCTGGTATGACTATTTTCATTTAAGTCTACAAAGCAATTCTTGCCTGACCTGGACATAGCTTCTGAGGAGCATGATAAGAAATACTTTAATTTTAATAAGAAATCATTATGACTCACTCTTAACCCTTATTCATTAGAATCATGTTGTGGGATATCAGAAAGCTACTGACAATTTTCTTGACTGGACAGAGGGTTGCAAGTGACATGTCAGTCTTGGGAGGACGGCAGGGTGTACTGGATATTAGTAAAGAGCAAGCAAGTCCGAGTTGTCATCCTAGATTTCCTAATGATGTAACTTGTACAAATTACTTAACTTCTGGGAGATTCGTATTCCTCATTTATAAATTGTTTATTCATTGTTCATCCATCCATCTTTCATTCATTCACTCAACCATTTATTCGAAAATATGTGTTCAGTTGCTTCTTTGCTCCAGGCACGATTCTAGGTCCCAGGGAAAGAGGAGTAAAGCAAAGACTCAACTCTCTTGCCCTCATGGAGCCTACATTTCATTCGAAGAGACAGACAAAAAGATAAACAAAAAAGTAGAATGCCATAAAGAAAAATTTAAAATAGTGAAGAGATAAAGAGACCTGAGGTACTTTTATAGGTGGTGGTGAGGGAAGGTGGTTCTGAAGTTGTAAGAGTTTCATGAATGAGGTGAGGAATGAGTCGCTTATCCTTCCTAATTATACCTTCCCTTGGCATTCCTATCTCACAACTTCCAAACTTTTACATGTCTGATTTCTAATTAAAAGACTGGAGTTTGCTCAAGCTGATAGCTTCACCTCTGCATATGCTTTCTGTCAGGATGCTTAAGAGTTTTTTTCTTGCTGCCTTTTGATCCTAATTACAGCCAGCTGTAAATTAATTAACCTCTCTAGGTGTCTCCCAGGAGGTTAGAGTGCTTGGCAGCCAGGGCAACAGCAGCACCGCAGCTGGGCATAAATGATAACGAAGCATATTGATTCACCAAGCCTGCTACCCATGTGGTAATTTCCTTGCAGCCTCCTTGTTAGCAGAGATAACAAAAACAATCAAGAGCAAAGCTTTTGCGACTGTGAAGGGCTTAAATGTTCTTATTGTTTGAACTTTGTTCCATAGTTCTAGTATCTAACCAGAGTAAACTGCAAATGAATGAAATAATTAATTACAGATGAGTGAATGAATGAATATATGTGAGTGAATAAAGAATGCAAAGCCATGTTGTAAAATCAAGCAATCAACTCGAAGACATTTGTTTTCTTGTTGCTGTCTATGCTATTGCAAGGGCTTTACTGGGTCTTGGGTGCTTGGTGATGGGGAAATAGATATAAAGAGATAAAGGATGGGTGCAAACCTCGAGGAATGTAAAATCCATTCGGTGGGATAAGAGAATCATTCCACTTACAAACGTCTAGACTTCTGTTATAAGGCTTTCTCTGTGTTTTACGATTTTTTTTGTTTTTTAATTTATGCCTGTCTCTCTTTCTCTGTGTGTGTGTACACCCCGTCCCCATATATATATATATATATATATATTTGTTTTCTTTATAATTTGGATTTCTTCCCTACCAGCTGCTTCTGGGAGAAGGCCATGCCTTCTGTAACATTGTATAGCTAGTGACTTTTACTAGGATGTTTCCATAAAAGGTATTTGGATTATATGGATGCCTAAATAATTTTTTTAAAATTTTCATCTCCACTGAATATAAGATATGAACTGGAACTTCAAGGTTGTTAGAGTGAGGAGTGAGTATTTGGGGACAAAATCCCAAAGAATAAGAGTCTAACTACATTTCTTTCTTTGGGGACATGTGAAAAGCTTTTCTTTTTCCCCATCAGTTTCCATAGGTGAAATAAGGGTGTGTCCATGTTTGCCTCTTTCCCATCTTGAAAAAACATGGAAACTGAAGGGAATTTAGAGTTCTTACCTCAATACCACCCCCAATTCCTCCAGGGATCACTGAATCTTCCTGTCTGTGCATGAGGCAAGACCGGGTGATTAAAGTGAGCTGTCCCAAATCACTAGGCTCTGTGGCAGATGGATTGTCTCAGATCTAATCTTCTTTGTAATATTCTGAAACTGGAACCTCTTACACTATTAAATTCTAACAAATAATGAAAATTTGTTTTCTTGCTTTGGTTGGGCATATTGGCTCAATGTTACTTGGCTGGAATACGGTTTCAGAAGAGTTTCACAACTACAAAGGTCATAATGCTTTGTAAAGATTTTAATCACGTGAATTGTTTTTGTAAGGCTAGCATTTCAGAATCTATCTTCTAGATGTGCTCTTCTACAAAATTGATGTTACCCAACAGCTTAACTATAGATTGCCCATGACTAATTATCCCAAATGATGGTTTCATTCTGTTTTTAAAAAATATAGAAATAAGACTGTGGATATATAGACGTTAAAGTAAAGATAATTTATCACACATCCTTTAATATAATGCAAACTTAGCAATTAACAATTTCTCATTACTCTTCAATGCTTATCCATCAGTATTTAATAAGCCTGGATCAGGGTTCATTTCCATTTCCAGGCTGATTCTAACACACATCTTTCAAACTAAGCAGCTCTTAAAAGTCTACGGTTCCCAAAAACACAGTTCGGTAGGATATTATCAAGTAAATTACAAAGTCAGATACCAAATTAGTTTAAGACAGGCTGGATTAGACAAATTTAAACAAGCCTATTTTCTGCCAGATTGCTGGATCTTTCATCTGATTACTGGTGTTTTGAAACCTGAAAAAGGGTATCATAGGCTAGGACATCCCAACTTATTTGACCAGTTCTCTCTCTTTCCTTGGCATACCTAACAGTATCTATAGTTTTACAAAAAAAAAAAAAATGCTGTAAATTGGTGTTTAAAAATAAAGAAACAGGGACTTCCCTGGTGGCGCAGTGGTTAAGAATCTGCCTGCCAGGGCTTCCCTGGTGGCGCAGTGGTTGAGAGTCCGCCTGCCGATGCAGGGGACACGGGTTCGTGCCCCGGTCCGGGAGGATCCCACATGGCGCGCAGCGGCTGGGCCCGTGAGCCATGGCCGCTGGGCCTGCGCGTCGGAGCCTGCGCTCCGCAACGGGAGAGGCCACAGTAGTGAGAGGCCCGCATACCGAAAAAAAAAAAAAAAAACAAAAAAAGAATCTGCCTGCCAATGCAGGGGACATGGGTTCAATCCCTGGCCCGGGAAGATCCCACATGCCACGGAGCAACTAAGCCAGTGCTCCACAGCTACTGAGCCTGCCCTCTAGAGCCTACGAGACACAACTACTGAAGCCCATGTGCCACAACTACTGAAGC
Organism: Physeter macrocephalus; assembly: GCF_002837175.3. Classification (NCBI taxonomy): domain Eukaryota; kingdom Metazoa; phylum Chordata; class Mammalia; order Artiodactyla; family Physeteridae; genus Physeter; species Physeter macrocephalus. The sequence goes on from NC_041215.1 coordinate 33,779,895, forward strand.
CCATGCGCCTAGTGCCTATGCTCTGCAACAAGAGAAGCCACTGCAATGAGAAGCCCACGCATGGCAACGAAGAGTAGCCCCCACTCACCACAACTAGAGAAAGCCCGTGCACAGCAACAAAGACCCAACACAGCCAAAAACAAACAAACAAATACAAAAATAAAATAAATCTAAAAAATAAATAAAGAAAGAAACAATAGACCCAAAATGGAGTCACTTGTTCTAAACCCACGTCACCAAACCAAGACTTGATGCCTAATCTAGTTGCTTCTCTTAGGAACATCATCTTACACAGTCAGTCTGGAATTTCCCATCCAGCACTAGTGAGGTGATCCACCTGCTCTATCCCCCTTTTTTTTTTTTTTTTTTAAATTTGTGACTTTCTTGTTGCTCTCCCTTTCTGCCTTCAGAAACCTTTCTTCTTCTGCAGTTCTTTGGAGCTCCTTCTGATCTACTAGATTTGACGTTTCCTGATTCATAAATTGTTGAGTAAAGCCAATTTCATCTTCAAATGTGCTCAGTTGATTTTTCTTTTTAAACAATGAGAGAGGCTGTCCCAAATATTCCTGTGGTCTTTGGGTTATCTGAAGCTTTAATACTCTAATCAGGTTTGCAGAATTGATTTTGTGTAGCTTCCAATACTCTGCCTAATTAAGAAAATGATGGTGACATCTTTGTCCTTTGCCCACCATATCACAAACATGGTGGACCCTAATGTCACTCCCTGGATGAAAGACTAAGTCTTATTTAAATGTCCTGTGATTCTTAGGAAAAAATTGCCATGACATAGTCCTTCCCTGTAACTTCAATAATATATGGAACTTCCCAGAGTGCCTGAGGTTTTTCCCCCCCATGGGAAGAAGAGTAAAAATACAGAGGAATGGCAAGTACCATCAGCAACATAGCTTTCCTGTGTTTTTTACGCAGTCACCTTTACCACACAGTCCCTCTACCCTTAGCCTTGGGAGCTGGCCTAAGCTCTCCCAGCCTGATTTGCATATACTGCCTGCATTTACTCACTGAGTACATCATTGAGGCTTCTGATATCTGATAAGACTTGCTTTCTCATAGAGGCTACTTTTTACTTAAGGAGGTTTGGCATTAGTAAAATTCCAGGCTATACTAGACCTTTCCTGATAGCAATGCAAAGACAAGAATCTATGACTTAGATAAATACATCTTTTTTTACTCTATGAAAGAAGATTTTTGAGCACTCTCTTCTTATATTTTGTAATCATGTGAGTTGTTCTATATATTTATTTTTTGATATATCTTATGACACTGACAAAAAAGTATTTTGGGGGAATGTATTAATATAACATTTTAACTCTTTAAGACTAAGTATGGAATAATAACCTTAGTTTTAATCATTAAATGTTGCAAAAATATAATTTTATTATTTCTAAGCACATTACTAATGTCAAGTGTTTAAAAAATTCAATAAATAAAGGACTCACAAATATCGCTTCAATATATAAACATAATGTCTTTAGTTAGCATGTATTTGTGTGCAAATTGCTTTTTAAGTTTTGTTGTTGCTTTTCTACCTTAGATAAATGTCCCCTTTCTGTCTTTCTTACTTCACTAATTTGTTTAGTAAGTCCTTTTGTACGAAAAATGCTAAATATAGTTCAGCCTGTCCTAAAACTTGATTTATTCTGATCTTCAAAAGTGCAGTATTTGTTTGTATTGTGCTCAACAAAAAAGTATAAGTAAGTCTTTGATAAAATGATATTGGAAGATATACCTCAAATTGAATACAGTAACTTGAAATAATTACTTGTAACTGTATTAAGTGATTTTCTAATGACTTCAAAGACAAATTGCAATTTGTACTGAATTTATACCAAGTTTTACTGAACTTACACTGAATTTTACTGAACATGATTCATGCAAGCAGAGGTCTTAAAATATTTCTTTGACGACTCTCTTCATACCTCTTATAAAGAACTTATCAAGGTATGCTGTAATTCTTTGGTTTGCACATCTCTCTGATTTCAGTATATTGGGCTACTAGAAGATAAAGACAGACCAGAGGAGATTCTTAGTAAAAGTTTGTAGAATTAATGTTTAAATTAATGAATAATATTTTAAATTGGAACTTGCAACCAAAAATTTCCCCATGACTCCCGCAAATTTATCATTATCTGAAAAAAATGCTGATCCAGAACTATCTTATGGTAAAGTTTTGTGTATTTCATGCTATCAATAACTTTCTCAAAGAATTATATCGGAAATAAATGCTTATATTTCCAAAAGTATGGAATTTGTACTTATGGGCAATGTTCTTATATTTATCTATCATGATTATTAATAAGAATATAAACAAAAAGGGAATTATCAGATGATCCATATCAAGATTTTCAGTCAAAAACATGTGTGTTGATATGCTAAGGGAACAGACTGGTAAGCTAGCATGGTACTTGGCACTTAGTAAACATTTAACATATATAAGCTAAATCTAAACCTGCACATTCAGAGGCTATTTTCAACCCTGTCTCTCTCTGTCTCTGACTCTGTCTCTGTTTCTCTCTCTATATATACATAGACATAGCATATTCAGTTTATGTATGATTATGTATATACACATATTCAGTGTATGGGTATGTATCTCTAGCTAGCTAGCTAGCTATTATTAAGGAACCGTTTTCTATCAAAATATGGTCTGAGAGATGAAAGGAAGTTAGAAGAATAGTGATAGAGAAGGAATGAAATTCTAAAAACAAAAACTTAAGCATTGTACAAAACGACTGAATTTCCATTTTCAAAAGGACTTACAGGAAGCAATTTTCCTACATTAAATTTCTAGGAATACTTAATATTTCAAATATAGGACTCACTTGAGCCTCAAATGAACACAAAATCACACTTCAATTTATTATGCCAATTAAATTGAAAGAATCAAAATGGAAATGAGTAACATTTTTCAATGACCCATATGTCAAAGCCAAAGCCAAAGTTATATCTCTATGAGAAAGACATTGTGACTGATTTTACCATGCTTTACATAAATAGGGAGGAACTGGTAAACCACAAGACCTTGTTCAGTTGATATAATGTTATAATACTGTCCCACCAGCCAGGATCAAGTCAAGTTTAATTTCACCCCTACAGTGTAACTGATAGCTTTCTACAAAGCTTAGTTGAGGATGCAAAGAGAATAAGACTGAGTCCTTGAACTACTGGAAACTGCAGAGATAGTATAACATGATGAAAATGTTTGGGAGAAAATGCAAATCATATACCTAATAAGAGATTAATATCCAGAATATATATCCCAACCAAAGTGTCAGTGGGACAATGCTGGGAGCACTGGCTTCTATCCCCATCTAGCAGTAACAAGGTGACTGTCTCCCTCTCTTACTAGGTGGTGTCAGAGGAGACCTAGGGGAGAGTCAGGAATTTCAATACTTCCTGGGGGAATTAATCTTCTTTCCTCACCATCATGGTGTCAAAGGAGCTCATGCAGAGAGTACTCACTCCTCTCTCAGCTGTGGGAGTCTCATGGGAGGTGTAGGCAGGAGCTGGAACTCACAAACCTGTGGAGGACTTAACTGAGGCCAAGTGGGGAACATGGAACTCTGCATTCTACCCCCACTTAGCAGAAGTCAAGCAGTATCTTCCCTTCTTTGGAAAGAGCCACATCAGAGGAGCCCAGCTAAAATAGAAAGATTAAGTAAGATCTAGTGGCTCATAATATACTTACCAATATATCCATCTTCCAGAAGAAGATCGTCCATGATACCAAGAACCAGGGAGATCTCAAACTGAATGAGAAAAGGCAATAGTTGACAACACTGAGATGACAGAAATGTTACAATTATCTGACAAAGATTTTAAAGCAATAATCATAAAATAATGTTTCAATGATAAATTGCTTGCACCTTTGAAACCAATAAAAAAATATAATTTTTGCAAAGAAAGAGGAGACATAAAGAAGACTCAAATGGAAATTTTAATAGAGAAAAATGCAATAAAGAAAATAAAATTCTCAGTGGATGGGCACAAGAAGAGAATGGAGGGGACAGAGAAAAAAATCAGTGATTTTGAAGATGGAAAATTGCCACAGTCCAATTTGAACAATTGAGGGTAAATAGGTTGAAAATTTAAAAAGTGAACAGAGCCTCAAAAACCTGTATTACTGTAATAAGTGATCTAACACTCATGTCATTGGAATCCCTGAAGGAGAAGAGAAAGTGAGTAAGATTGAAAAAGTACCCAAAGAAATAATTGCTGAAAACTTTCCAAATCTGGGAAAGGGCAAAAGCCTATAGATTTAAGAAACTATATGAATTCCAAATAGCATAATCCTAAAGAAATCCACATGAAGACACATCATAATTGTAGTTTTAACCAAAAGCAAATTAAAAAAAACAAACAAACAAACTTAAAAGCATTGAGAGAGAAATTATGTTACTTATAGAGGAAAATTCATTTAAATGACAATGAATTTTTCATCCAAAACCATGGAGGCCAGAAGAAAATGGCACAGTATTTTTCAGATGCTGAAAGAAAATAACTTTTCACCCAGAATAATGAATGCAGTGAAAATAACCTTCAGGAATGAATGGAAAACTTTGGCATTCTCAGGTGAAAGAAAACTGAGAGAATTTGTGGCCAGCAGACCTACTCTAAATAATAGTTAAAGGAAGTCTTCTAAACAGAAAGAAAATGATAAAAGCAGGAAACGTGGAAGATCAGGAAGGAAAAAAAAATAATGAAAGTTATAAAATGAAATGAAGTCTCTAGATAGATAGATAGATAATCTCCTACCATATACTATATAATGTATACCCTACTATATAGAATTACAGTACTATAAACCATAGTTTGAATTTAGTCAAAAACTGTTATTGATACCCTACATCCACAACATGATTTGTTGGTCCATATCTCCCTTTTTTCCATCCTTAAAGAGATAGTTTTTAAAAATATGTCATTATGAAGTTAGATTACAATGAAAACACCCAAATCCAACAGAATTAGGCAACACATTGCCTTCATACCAGTACCAGTGCTTTCTGCAAATCATCTTTGAAAAGGGATCCAGGTTATTTCTTGGTAATTACATAAGCCTCTCTCTCTGTCTTTCTGTCTCACACACACAAACACACACGCATACACAATTTAAGAGGTCAGAGTATTTCAGGATTACTTATTTTTGTGTTTTAATGTGCACTGTACTTTTACTCCCTGAAGGTAAGAACTCTGAATGCACTGGATCATTCCTGTAACAGAAGGGCTTTTACAAATTAAATATGTAAATTGCATATGCCAGATGGTATTGAATAGAATGTGGTGACTCATGTCAAATCTAAATTAAAAAAATACTTAACAGTATGGAGGCTCATTAGAAAACTAAAAGTAGAACTCCCATATGACCCAGCAATCCCACTCCTGGGCATATACCCTGAGAAAACTATATACAATGGAATACTACTCAGCCATAAAAAGGAACAAAATGGGTCATTTGTAGAGATGTGGATGGACCTAGAGTTTGTCATACAGAAAGAGAAAAACAAATACAGTATGCTAACACATATATACGGAATCTAAAAAAAAAAAAACAAAAACGTGCTTCTGAAGAATCTAGGGGCAGGACAGCAATAAAGACGCAGGTGTAGAGAATGGACTTGAGGACACAGAGAGGGGGAAGTGTAAGCTGGGATGAAGTGAGAGAGTGGCATGGACATATATATACTACCAAATGTAAAATAGATACCTAGTACTACCAAATGTAAAATAGATAGCTAGTGGGAAGCAGCCGCATAGCACAGGAAGATCAGCTCTGTGCTTTGTGTCCACCTAGAGGGGTGGGATAGGGAGGGTGGGACGGATATGCAAGAAGGAGGAGATATGGGGATATATGTATAAGTATAGCTGATTCACTTTGTTATACAACAGAAACTAACACACCATTGTAAAGCAATTATACTCCAGTAAAGATGTTAAAAAAAAAAAAAAGAATGCTTAACCATTTTGGGGATCCTGAATATCATTTTAATATTTTAGGTCAAGGAGTAAGAGCTGGCTAAAAGATCGAGGAAATAAGATGCATTTGTTAAATCAGTTGTATGCACACTCAGGGACCTGCTTCTCTCAAGGGTGTAATGGGCAGGAGGTTGGAACGGATGCTCTTGGGCACAGCACAATTATTTTTAAACACAAACATTTAAGAGGAAAAAGTCAAATGTATGTCAATATTATGTCAATATATTTGACTGACATTTTCTGCTTCTTCTGGAAAAAGTGAGTCAACAGAGAATAATAAACAAGGCACATGCTTAATATATGAGTTAAAAAATCAAGCATTTATGAGTTTTATGGTCTTTCTGTGAAAAGACTGCACATCAGGATGATACTAGAAAATAAAACAAATGATTTGTAGGAACTGAATTAAAATATGATAGTACATTTTAAAATGTTTCGGAAATGTGCTTACTTGTTTGATAGCTCAGTTCACAAGTGTCTCTTCAGCTCTCTCTCCCTCTCTCTCCCCCTTTCTCCATCCCTCTCTCTCTCTCTCCCATCTCTCCGTCCCTCTCTCTCCCTCTTTCTCTCTCTCTCTGTTTCTATCTCTGTCTCTGTCTCTCTGTCTCTTTGTCTCTATGTCTTTATCCCTCTGTCTCCCACTCTCACACACAAACACAAAATAAATAATTTTCCACATTTGAATAATCTCCTTATGAAAGATTAATGGTATATTTTAAAACTTATCTGAATCTGTCAGATTTTTGTAGACAATTTTAAAATGAATTTCTCCTGGAGAAATACCCATGCAAACAAGTTGGAAGAGCATGACAAACTCTGAAAGGGAATGGATATAAACTCATGAACTATGGCCTTGATGATGACTTAATTTCAACATGAGGTCAATGGCAACAACTTCTGATACTTTGTGCATATACAAAGATTGGTTTGAGAAAAAGGATGCAGAAAAAGAGGTTCAACCATTGAAAAGTTTGTGGAGAGGGAAGAAGAGGAAATATCAAGTACACCCAGGTAGCCATCAAGAGGGAACTGCAGACCTGGCAAGTCAAAAAACCCCCAAACCCCCCCAAAACAAAACAAACAAAAACATGGAGGCTGAAACACAGAGGGTCTCCCTGATGGCTCAGCATGGCTTGAGCTGACCCCCCAAGCAGCCACGAAGCAGCACTTTGAGTATGATGGTCAAGAGGAGGCAACATGATTTTCTATGCTTTGGGTGTTGGTTTTAATAGTATTTTGGTATGTAAAATAGTATTCAGTATAAAGAAAACCTTTGACTTTGGTATTTTGAATATGTTTCTCCTTAATTTTTTTCACTTTAAATCTCTTTCTGGTTGTACTCTTATTCATTGTTTCCCTTAGATTCCCTAGATAATGATAACGTCTGGAAGTATGACAGTTCTAACTTTTAATTTTCAGTATGTATGTCTCATATTTTTTTACTTCCTTCAGTGCTCTGGTTGTTGACTCATAGGGGTATTAGCAGACATCATTACCCTCTTCCTTAGTTTAATAAGAAGTCTCTTAATTTTTCATCACCAAGAATTTTTTTCTTTTGGTGAACTATCTTTAATAGATTAAGACTGATTCCTTTAATAATTATTTGCTATGAATACTGAGTTTGGGAACTTAGTTTGGAATTATGTATTATAATCATTATGATTTAACTACCAATTTTGTTTTATTGATATTTCCCTGTAATGTATTAATATAGTGGTTTGCATTAATTTTTTCTCTAATATTGAATATCCTGGTGACTCAGGAAAATCTAGAATGGCTTGTCCAAGGACTTCATCTGATATTCTCTGATTTCAATTTGCCAAGATTTTATCAACATTGATAATGATGATATCACAATGATAGTTGTCCAGAATTATCTTGCATGTTCCCTTTCTACATTGTGAATTAGTGCTACATTGTTCTTAGAAAATGATTTCGTTAGCTGTACATTTGTTTCTAGGCTCTGAAACAGGATATGTAACATGCATATTATCTGTTTCTTGATGCCAGAGTAGAACATGAGAAGTAAAACTTATTGGGGAGAGGCTGGTACACATGTATGTGCTTCTGTGTGTGTAAAATAGAAGTACAGAACATTCACTGAAATTTATTTTATCAGCCTGACAAGATTTTATACTTCCTCAGAAAAAAAAGTTTTGTGTGCTGTCTAGTTTATCAAATATTATCATAAGCATCTAAGAAATGACTGTTTAAATATCTCTATTTTTTTATTATTTAAGAAAGAATTTATATGTTTAATGTATTACTCCTATTTATTTGTACCTTTTAATTGTCTTCTTTTTTTTTGCCTTTTTCTGAACTTGTAAAATATAAAGTCATATCGCACTTATCAAGTCTACTATTTTCTTAATCTTTGCATTTTTCTTAAAAGAATTTATTCTTACCCTTTTAATTTCTTTTATTATTTAATGATGCAACTTTTTCAATTGAAGCTTAATTTACATTTTTTCAGTTTTTCTGGATTTTTATTAAAAATATTTTAGGTTATCAGTTTTTCCTGATTATGTTTTGTTGTATATGGAGGGATTTGTATTTAATATTTTTATCATCATTTATTTATGAATGCTTTGTAGTGCCAAGAGTTCTTTAGAAAGATATTGCATAATTTTTTAGGTTTACAGATTTTTTTCCCTTTATTTTCTATTTATTTCTAATTTGAATGCATTCTGATCAGTGATTTTGGATTTGAGTTCTATTTTTTTTGAAAACCTGATTGGTATTACAACAAACTTGTTAATATTTGTTGTGGATGTTTTTGGCTGTTCCATGTATGTTTGAAAGGATACATAATTTCTATTTGATCAGTGCAAATATTTACATGTGATTAAGCTTATTAGTGTTAAATCCTTTCTATCCTTTTGGCCATGGCTCTTCTCAGAGCCCATGTTGTTTCTTATCTAATAATAGTTAAGTTATTTGGACTATGTAAAAGAAAATCAATTAATATAGACCAAATGTTTATTTGTTAGAGACCTCCCACCAAATTTTTAGATTTATATAAAGCTGACAGATTATCATTAAATGGCCATTATTCTCTCTCCTTGTCTGAGTCCTTAGTCTTTCAACAAGGAAAGGACAACTTTTGCTCTTTTCTGTCATTGATCATGGCAAAAATTGCTGGATATCAACTCCAGGACAATTTATTCAAGGTTATAGTCCAACGGTTAATAATCTATTATAAGGATACTAGGTTGTATTATGATCTGCAACGTTTTTGAAACAAGAAGCATTTCTCTAAGACCAGTATGGAGGCTGGTCCCATAATTCAATAATTCAAGCTAAGCAGAAAATGGCACATATGCTTCTTGCCTTTTAAAGATCAAATTGTTTCTAAACTCCAACGCTCTTTCTTTCTTTTTTTAATAGAGAATGTAGAATGACTTACAATAATATAAAAATGTACTAAGAGCTGATTTCCAAGGGGTTGTTGAACTTTTCTTTCTTTTTCTTTCCTTTGTTATTCTTTACAAAAGGGAGAGACATTTTGTGTTCTGTAAATTCTGCGAAGACAGTTATTTTTTTTTCTACTTTCTTATCCCCAGCAGTGAACCTGTTACACACAGTTTTTAAAAATGTGGATGAATTAATGGATGAGTGAACAAATGACTAAGTTAAGCATCTGTCAGGAGGCAAAGGAACATCAACTGGCTTCCAGAACTTTCTAGCTGTGGTGGGATTGCAATATTCACAATCACAATTAATCTATTATTTACTAAATGGCCATATTAAAGATTTGTGTTTACCAGACAGAAAAATAAGGTCCTTCAATATATGCTTTCAAGAGTCAGCCTATGAATAACTCTTTTATAGTCTTTCCTGCCAGAAACATACGTCTTGCTTTCACTTTCAGGACATCATGAGGCTGTTTCCAGCATAGCTGCTTGCTGAGGTAGCACAGGAACTGAGAACTATGTTCCTACCCATTGATACATCTTTCTGCTTCTCAACACGTTCCTTGACTTGTTTCCTTTTGGTTGAGGAACTTCTCCCTGTGCTTCTTAATTGCTTATCATTTCAAGGCACTATTTGCTGGTCTCTGAGTTCCCAGCAGAGAATATATGCGTAACAGCAGCAAGTTGTTGAAATCTTGAGCCCTAACTGGTAGATATTACAGACCACACTCTTTCTCACAGAGTGAGATATTTTAGCTACTTTTCTGATATTTAATTGAGAAATATCTTCTTTCCAACTGTCTAAAGTAAACAAAATTGCAACATCAAATAATTAGAATAGGCTTCCAAGACTTGGATAATTAATGTTATAGAGCTGAAAGGAAAGTGTAGATATTTAAAGAGGCAACCTTATGTTTTGAGTATTATGCATCCTTGCCAGGTGTTCAGTTGCCTCTCTTCCAAGTCAGAGGTCCATGAACAAGGGAATTTTAGAGGCTGCAGAAACAATGGAGATTTAACTATTGGGTTGACCAGAAAGTCCGTTCGGGTTTTTGGAAAGATGTTACAGAAAAACCCGAACAAAATTTTTGGCCAACCCAATACATTAAAAAGTCAAAATAGAAAAGCAGTGGAGTTTATCCCGTGCACAGTCAAGCTCTCCTTTTCTGCGCTTGTCCTTCTCCTGGGGATCACTATTCTTTTGCAGCCTGTAAAGTTATCAACAACTGGTTATTACCTTAATAATAAAATAAATATGGCTTGTTGACTGCCCAAGATTTAGTTACAAGAATTCTGAAAAGTGTGCTCTATGTTTTCACTCAGGAAGAAAGAGAGGCACAAAGCAGTTAATGAGGTAGCCTTAGGCTACACAATTCCTAATTAGTGCAGCTTCTGTGGCCCTCTTATGGTGGTTATTCTCTCAGAGGGAAAAGTTTCTTAAGTTTTATATTTGAGTATAAAACCAAATCTTTGCTTTCATCTTGAAAATGATTCTGTGGGATATCCTCTGCGCTCCTAAACACACAAGAGCATTTGGTCCTACATCCTCTGCTGCCCATACATGGCAACCCATCTCTCTTGTGTGTATTGACTTAATCAGGTGTCCTGATTGTATGATAGAGCTAAATGGGCTTCCTGCCAGGGCTGTCTCTGTGTTACCGAACTCAGGTTCAGCTGCTCCCCGCTGGAAAGCCAGTAATCAAAGGGCAAGTGTTGGTAGAGAAGAAAGGTGGTTTATTCAGAAAATCCAACAATCTGGGGAGAAGGTAGACTCATGTCCAGATACCAACTCTGAAGATTTTGCTCAGCCACAACAATTTAAAAGGGAAAAGTGGAAGCCATCTCAGTTAATCATTGAGATAGGAGGTCAGATTCTTCATCATTTTTCCATTGCGTGCAGACCTGCTGACTTCTCCTGATGTTCTTTTGGATGCTGTCTTGCCCGTGTGGTCTGCCTGCAATTGGATGCTGTCATGCCCACGTGGTCTGCTTGTGTCTGTGGGGTCCACCTGCAGATTTACTCAGGGGAAACTAGGAGTAGAGAGTCATTCATTCTTTAACTACTTAATTCTTCATTCTTACTCCTTTTAATCCAAAAAAGGAGTCAACTGGTTAGGTAAGGCATTGTGTACATTTAGTAGAGCATAAGTCAGGGATTAGGTTAAATGTTGCCTGGTGATCTCATTTTTTTATAACTAAGGTTTAAGGGGAACAAAAATAGACAAACAGGAAGAGGCAAAAGAGCTGCTAATATGTGGGCAAAGCATGGAAGAACCACATTATAGGCATGAGTTGTTCAGTAAATATTTTAGAGATAGTACCATTTATTGAGCTTTTCTCTTCTTTTCTTATCATTTTAACACGAGATTTGGAGTTAGAGAAACACAATTGGGAAAGAATTAGTTAAATCTACCATGAGATTACAATTACAGAGTCAGGGCTCCTTAGGGAGCTGCTCAAGCTGGGCCATAAAAAAGCCTCACAGCTTCCCAATGATGAAGACAAAGAGGAAAATAGACCCATTTTCAAATGTTTAGGACTGTTAGGATAACAAAAAAACACACTATTCCTGGAATTCAACCCTGAGGGACCTTCTGGGCACATGCAGTAAATAGAATGTTTTCTATTTGTATATGATTTTTGCTATGCATTTTTGATATGACAATATTATAACCTACATTAATACAGTACGGTGATTAAGATCAAGGCTCTATGAATGCTTACTTTCTTTTTCTTTCTTTCTTCACTTTTTTCTAAGTTTAAAAATATTATTTTCAATGATTAAGTATTGTCTAACACCTGGAAAATCTATTTTATATACTTTTACTTTCTATTTTTTCTTCTGGCGTTTAATAAATGAATTGTTATAAGTAACTGTGGGCTGTAGCTAAAATCTTTTAACAGATTAAAAATAATCCTCCAACACACTCAACTTCTACCCTAACCAACCCAAATCAAACTTTCATGCAGTTAAACTCATTCACTGCATTCTGGTAATTTTTGATATGAAGGAAGGCTCAGAGAGTCAAACACCATCATGGATTAGAGTAATTTTTATCTAGTGTTCACCACAAAGCTTAGATGTCATAGTCTGCTCAAGATAATCTAGAGCGGTACCATCCAATAGAAATAAAATGCAAGCCACTTTTAAATTAAAATTTTTTGAATAGCCGCATAAAGAAGGTAAACTGAAACAGATGAAACTAAGGGTAATACCATATTTTGTTTAACCCAAAATATCAAAAGAATTATTGTTTCAACAGTAATTCAATATAAAATTACTAATGAGATTTTTTTCCCCTTTTTTATCTATGTAGGCTTCAGAACATGGTGTGTAATACACACGTACAGTACAGCGCATTTCAGTTTGGACTAGGGACGCTTCAGAGGCTCCATAGCCACAGGTGGTGAGTGGTTACCACACAGCTCTAGAGGATATATATTTCTTCTCTTAGGAAGGACTCACAGGAATTAGCTATCTTGCTGAGGTACAAGTAAAGGAAACTTATTTTTCTGAATAATTTTTCCAGCCCATGGTACATCCCAGTACATGGTCTCACTGTACATGAGTAGCACCCATGTGACCCACCTTCACAAGTCTGACATCACCTGAACTGGGCTCTGCTGTGTCCCATCAGGCAGGGACCGGATACTGTGGCAATGCCGAAGTGTTCAAAGACTTCCTGAATGTAAATTCTCAATCCCTGCCTTTGTCTCCTATCTGATCAGTATCAAGTAGATCCAGAACTCCCTGTGATGCGGGGACCACTCCCTGAGTAGCACTGCTCTATCAGAATCCCAGAAGTTGAGACTTATAAAGAGAAACATTTTTAGATCAGAAAAATATCCATTACAGAAATATGCTAATTATAAAAATAGTCCCACTCAATCTTACATCATCAATCTCTCCTGTCCATCACATCAGTAACTTTGTCGGAATATACTAATTAGTAAATGCTGCGAAATCATGTAATATGATACCACGTAGATAGAGAGCAAATTACATCAAAGTTTATGCAGCAAATTCACAGAAATACTGAAGCATGCATGTAACATTTAAAAATTAAAGTTAATATAGATGGTTCAAGGGATAATTAATTAACTATCGAAGAATTAAGAGATATTTTTCACTACTTGGAAAACCCTAAAAGTGTTTTTCAAAGTTCATCTTCTTTCTGGTTGCGTGCTAAACTAAATGTCACTCGAAGGTTGTAGTAGCATGTTCTTTTCTTACAAAATTTAATTGGAAAAACTGTATACCAGCAAGGTAACAATCGACAGTTTCTTCTCTTTCTAAAAAGTACATAGACATAATTACAACAGATTTGACTAAACACAAAAAACAAAAGTATTTTAATAATTTCTTCATTTTATAAGTTTAATCTTTCCGTATCAAAGGGAAGCATATAAAATTTAGCCTGTGAATGGTAAAAGCCCTAATCACCAAATATTTGCTTCTCCTTTCTTTAACATTCTCATATTCAAAAATGCTATGTTGATTTTTAACACACAAGGAAATTGATGCTTGCACATGTGAACTTTAAAATATGGTTTATAATATTTGAACATCTGCTCCACTCTAACCCAGAATATCAACAGGGAAAGTGCAATAGAATATTAAGTGTTGCCCACATCATTACTGTTACACTGAGTAAGATAAATATTTGAACATAATGGTGTACTTTATCATAAAAACATATTGAGATTATTTGGGGAATTCATAATGTTTCATTTAATCACAACAAAAGGAAAAGCATGACATGTGTAGAGAATGGGCTTGCTGATCTGAGAGCTGTTTCCCTTGCTGTGACATTCAGTAAAATCTTATTAACTCAGATCCTACACAGTTTGGAAATTAAGGTTATTCAAACATTTGACTCTGAGTTAGGAAAAATTTGGAAACAATGTCTTTATTTATGAGTTATACAAGTATTGTTCATGAGAAAGGGGAAGGTAGAATAATCAAACATGGCTCAAAACCAAACCAAACTTAAAACTGTCTCTGTATAGGGTGCTATAGTTGTGAACTCAGAAGACGATGTTGACTGGGAAAGAGTCAGAGTCTGGGCCTGGCACCAGGGTGTGGTCTTAGCCCCCATGATTCTCCACCACGTGCTTTCTACCCATCATTGGAATTTTGGACTTCTGCATGCTCACTTTTAAAGAGTGGAAGAGATGTTTATTGATTTTCCTGCCAGCTTTGAGTGCCTGTAATCCTAATTTGTATGAGTTAAATAATGTATGTGCTTAGGATACATTACTATGTAATTGAGATAATTGGACATTTATCCCCATTTAATAAATGAAGGCTTATGCAGCATATCCTCTATAAGTTTTTTTTTTTCATCTTTTCTTACTTTTTTTCTTTCACAGTAGTCTCATATTTATGATTTTGCCCATCTCAGCACTCTGATTTTCCATAGACTTGTTCAATGAAAGAATCATATTTTATTTTATGTAAAATTAATATTTATGGTAATTTAGTATTTATGCATATACATAAAATAGATTTACTATAGTGTTACATTTCAACCCAATACAACATTTTAAATATGACTTAAAATGTACTTATAAGTAAACACTTATTTTGGATTCTCTCTTTCTGGTCCTTTATGCCTGGCTTGATCATCCACATAAGATTGTTTAGTTGTTTTATAATCCTCCTAGAAATAAAAGTTTTTAGCGTCCAAAAGTGTATCACATGATCTACTTAGAGCTGGAAGAAAGTGTTAGAATTTCTATCTCTATTTTTATTTTACCTGTTTAAATTTTCTATTTCTCCACACATTTTACAAAAATATACCAAATTTTTGTAGAGCTTGGCAGATCTATCATTTAAAAATAAACGTTGAAGATGCATTTAAATTGTGTTTACTGACAGGGGTATGTGTTCAAGAAAGTTGAGAATCCACTCTCCAAACATATGCTCTTCAGTAGAAATAAAAACACCATTTATAAGTTTACATTTCCTAGAAGCCACATATGTATAGATCTGTGGCATATATAAACTATTATACTTTTGACATGTAAAATTATAAATGTATTAATGGTCTTTTTTACATTAGTTTATATATTTTGTACTATATCTTGGAATCCCAATGTGTAGTTTACATTGATGACACATCTCCGGACTGCTCGTATTTCAAGTGCTCAGTAATTACCTGTGGGAAGTGGCTATCATCCCATGTAACTCAGTTCTCGAAACACACAAAGAAGCTCTTCCTCCAGTTGGTTTTGTCTTGACCCTCCTGTTTCCTCCCGGTCCCTGGATCTTCATACTGTAGCCCCACCCCTGAACCTGTCTCTGCACCTTGGATTTGGGCTGCACAAAACTTGTTTAGCTTCCTGTTCTTAGTGCTCTTATCAGGTGCTAGCTCTGCTGCCCACTTGGATTTTGAGGACTGTCCCTACCTAACTTCAGGGAACACCTTAGCTCTGGGTTCCTGCCTGCAAGAAGTTCACGGTTTTTAAAAAGTGAAGTATAGTTAATTTACAATGTTTTGTTAGATTAAAGTGTACAGCAAAGTGATATATATATATATATTTCAGATACTTTTCCAGTATAGGCTATTACAAGATGTAGAGTGCAGTTCCCTGTGCTATACAGTAGGTCCTTGATGGTTTTCTATTTTATATATAGTCACATATATATGTTAGGCCCAAACTCGTAATTTATCCCTCCCCCCCTTTCCCCTTTGGTAACCATAAGGTTGTTTTCTGTGTCTGTGAGTCTGTTTCTGTTTTGTAAATAAGTTCATTTGTATCGTTTTTTAGATTCCACATATAACTGATGTCATATATTTGCCTTTCTCTGTCAGACTTACTTCACTTAGTTTGATAAACTCTAGGTCCATCCATGTTGCTGCAAATGGCATTATTTCATTCTCTTTTATGGCTGAGTAACATTCCACTGTGTACATGTACCACATGTTCTTATCCATTCATCTGTTGATGGACATTTAAGTTGCTTCCATGTCTTGTCTATTATAAAAAGTGCTGCTGTGAATACTGCATGTACCTTTTTGAATTAGAGTTTTCTCCAGAAACTCCAGAGTAGGATTGCAGGATCATATGGTAACTCTATTTTTAAGAATCTCAGATTTTGCTTCTGAACATTTAATCATTTCTAATAACTGTTATTCTTGCTCAGTTATCAAGTCCCACTTGACTCAATAGTTTTCCTACATCAGTGGTTCTCAAACTATGCTTCTGCAAGCTGAATTAAGGTTTTCCTTTACTTAAATACAATAATGGTGGTCATTTTCTAATTCAAAGAAAAGGAAAAAAAAAAGAAAATCAATAGTACAAATTAATTTTCATGCCTTTAAAATTTTTACTTTAAAAACTTATTTCTACAAATATTACTCCCTGCTCATATTTCTCTCCAATGACCACTAGTAGATGGTGAAATACATTTAATACAGAGAAAATACTGTTAATGGCAAACATTAAAAAGTATCTCTAAGCTATATATATAAAGATATATATATAATATTTTAAAATTTCTTTAAATAGTGCATTTTGGCCTGTGCCAACTTCTGTTAGTTCATTAGAATGTAAGCCCCGAGATTACGGATTTTTAACCATAGTACTGGTAAATTCTCCTAGAGTGGCTGACACACATTTGGCTTGCAATAAATATTTATTAACTAAATGAATTTTTAAAAATCATCTTTTCTGTTCATAAAATTGCTCCTGTAGGCCAAATGCTTCATAGTAGTAGTACCACTACTAGTAATGGCTTGCTAACCAAAGTAGTGTGAAGATCAGTTGTGAAAAGCCCCTCTACATTTTGTTAAGCCCTGGAGTGTCTCACCCCTTGAGGACAGCTGGTAAGGTTTGCCTTGAGGATGACCATGCTTCATCCTTTAATTTATCTCTTTCTGGTAAGCAGGAGAACTACATTTGCCCAAGGATAAACTCTAGGTCCATCCATGTTGCTGCAAATGGCATTATTTCATTCTCTTTTATGGCTGAGTAACATTCCACTGTGTACATGTACCACATGTTCTTATCCATTCATCTGTTGATGGACATTTAAGTTGCTTCCATGTCTTGTCTATTATAAAAAGTGCTGCTGTGAATACTGCATGTACCTTTTTGAATTAGAGTTTTCTCCAGAAACTCCAGAGTAGGATTGCAGGATCATATGGTAACTCTATTTTTAAGAATCTCAGATTTTGCTTCTGAACATTTAATCATTTCTAATAACTGTTATTCTTGCTCAGTTATCAAGTCCCACTTGACTCAATAGTTTTCCTACATCAGTGGTTCTCAAACTATGCTTCTGCAAGCTGAATTAAGGTTTTCCTTTACTTAAATACAATAATGGTGGTCATTTTCTAATTCAAAGAAAAGGAAAAAAAAAAGAAAATCAATAGTACAAATTAATTTTCATGCCTTTAAAATTTTTACTTTAAAAACTTATTTCTACAAATATTACTCCCTGCTCATATTTCTCTCCAATGACCACTAGTAGATGGTGAAATACATTTAATACAGAGAAAATACTGTTAATGGCAAACATTAAAAAGTATCTCTAAGCTATATATATAAAGATATATATATAATATTTTAAAATTTCTTTAAATAGTGCATTTTGGCCTGTGCCAACTTCTGTTAGTTCATTAGAATGTAAGCCCCGAGATTACGGATTTTTAACCATAGTACTGGTAAATTCTCCTAGAGTGGCTGACACACATTTGGCTTGCAATAAATATTTATTAACTAAATGAATTTTTAAAAATCATCTTTTCTGTTCATAAAATTGCTCCTGTAGGCCAAATGCTTCATAGTAGTAGTACCACTACTAGTAATGGCTTGCTAACCAAAGTAGTGTGAAGATCAGTTGTGAAAAGCCCCTCTACATTTTGTTAAGCCCTGGAGTGTCTCACCCCTTGAGGACAGCTGGTAAGGTTTGCCTTGAGGATGACCATGCTTCATCCTTTAATTTATCTCTTTCTGTTAAGCAAGAGAACTACATTTGCCCAAGGTGTTGGTATTCTTCCATGGCCCCTTCTCATACTCATGACTTGACAACTCTCAAGAACAAAAGCAGAAAGAGAAGGAGAACATGAAGTCAGTCTGCTGGACTACATGAAAAGTTTAAAGTATGCCCTTCTTTATTCAATCAGTAGTTTCTCCAATACCTCAGCAACAATTACGCTTGTTGTTTTATTTTTTTCCCCAGATTAAGAAATGATCCCCTGTCATTATTCTTTTCATCTTCTGGCCAGTGAAGTACATTTGTTACATTTATCTGCTTTATAGTTACATACCATTCTCTTTTCTTTGTAGCAAAGTTAATATGTATGTGAAACAGAATCTTTTGTATATTTTGACAGAAATATAAAATGGTGTGTGCACATACTTTTTTTTTTTTTTTTTTTTTCAGTGGTACGCGGGCCTCCCTCTGCTGCGACCTCTCCCGTTGCGGAGCACAGGCTCCGGACGCGCAGGCTC
>NC_041215.1:33798786-33808486 GCF_002837175.3 Physeter macrocephalus
CCATTGCTCACGGGCCCAGCCGCTCCGCGGCATGTGGGATCTTCCCGGACCGGGGCGCGAACCCGGTTCCCCTGCATCGGCAGGCGGACGCGCAACCACTGCGCCACCAGGGAAGCCCTGCACATACTTTTTGAACACTATAATTTTAGTTATTTTTACTCTATTTTATTTACTGGATCTCATTGTATATTAATTTGTTGAATGAATTACAATTTAGATAATCAATGTTTGATGAAATCACTCTGGTGAAAGTCTTTTCCCCTTGCTTCTTTGCCTTTTGATATTCCTTTTTCATTCTGTTTATATTAACTTTATATGCCTGATTGAGAACAACTTCTTTATGTGCCTCACTCCTGAGTATGTTGTAGTAAACTGAATATACTATTTAGATTTGGGGGAAGAAAACCAAATCCCCCTAGAGCCTTATAGAAAATAAAGCATTCTGAGACTGTATTTCACATACACACTTGAGTATCCTCCAAAATAACTGAAGTCAGTTATTTCTGGTCAGTGCTTGAGGTCAATGGGCTAGGTGGGAGCTGGGAGATAGAATGGGTAAACATGGGTGGTTTATGGGCCTTTTAAGCTGGAGAAATGCATGGAAAGGATGCTTTATACAGTCTTGTTTTCCAGAGAAATGAGGTATCATGTGGGGGATTTAGTGAACTAGTGAAATGGGTAGTTGGTGAATGTCCTTGATTTTTTTATGAAATAAGGACATTATCTGGAAACAGTTTTAATTCTTTTGTATCTCTCAATGATAATTTGTTTCATTTTGTGTTCCCAACATTATACTCCCAAAATGTCCAGAAAGGCAAGCAGGCACAGTCCATGAACAGAACACCAGCTAACTCATCAAACATATACAGAGTCTAGAGAGCCATACAGAGTGTATAATTTTACAGTTGCATCATCCTTTTTCTCCTATGGAATCAGCCTTGGATGAACTTTCTCCCTCTGTGTTTGTTTTCCTCTTTCTATTTTTGCATTTTTACCCTTTCTTCCTGCTACTCACCCTGCCCCTGTCCCATTCTGGCTGAGGGCTGTCTGATCAAGACTGTTGGGGTATCATTCCTCCTTCTCATATGCTTCGAATTCTCCATAGTATGTGTAGGCTCACAATTCTCCACGGAAGAAACAGTAGCTATTTTAGACTGGCCAAAATAGATCCTCTATGAGACAAACTTTCTACCTGCCAACACACATTGCTTCTCATAGCTTAACTTCAAAGGGCTGTTAGATTAAAAACATTCCCTTTTAAGAAGAAATATGAGTGAAAAGGGGAATACATGGAGTTAGTGAGACAGAAAACCCTGAGCTACCATTCATTTATTTATTCAGAATTTCATGGGACTTGTCTGTGTACTTACAATCACCCAAGAAAGGTCAAAGAATATTAAAATGAAACAGACACGATCCGTTTTCTCAGAATTTATCTTTCTAATGGAGAAGGCAGACATGTAAATGGATAAATTACATTGCAATGCGTCTACCTGATATACTAGACTGTAAACAAAATACTGTAGAAGACAAATTGAAAGCTGGGTTTTCTCAGGTAACAGTTTACCTGGAAAATCGGACAACAGTGAAGGTATCACTTTTTCACCTGCACTGACCACATGGTTCCTGCAAAAGAAATCTGGTGACAGATTAATTTATCCCTATGATACTGTGTTTAAAGTATGTCTATATAAATATCTGTACAAATATGTGACGGCTTTATTAGTATTGATAAAACCTGTGGCATAGTTCTATCAATAATCACTACACAGAAGACTGGGAACAATTTAAATAAGAATTGATAAAACACTAAATTGGACTTTGTGAAGTCCTGAAAAAAAATCCTTGGTGTGTATCCGTCTTCTGTGAGAAGTTAAAAAAAAAAATGTTTCTACAAGGTTTCTACAATGTTTCAGTATGCCTGCAGTTCAAGACTAGTGAAAGAATAAATGTGTTAAATTATGGGCAGTGGTTTTATGGAAAGAAGTGGAAATCTATGTCATTCGGAGAAGAGTGATAATTTTAGGATGACATATTTTTAAGTTATTTTAAAGATTTTTCTTTGTTCTGTAAAATATAAAGTACTTGGAAGAAAAAGTGTCTTTTTTATAATTTCCTAGCCCTTCTCATTGTTAACAAGATGAATTTATTTAAAATGGATTAAAGACTTTCTGAAATGTCAGATCAATTGGAGAGTTGCATTCACTGAATTGATGTCACTTAGCATGCCTGGACACATAACATGTCCAAAGTTTTTTAAACTACTTATTTTCCCCTGCCAAAGTAATGAATCCCACATTACTCTCATGGCATGATGAAAAGAGTTGTCTTAAACCCTGGATATACTGTAATATTTGTGGTACTCTGTGTAAGGTACCCTTGAATTTCATTTACATTAATCTATCAGATGGTCTAAATAATACCTATCTTATAGTCTTGTTATGAGGGTTAAACAGAATGATCTATGGACAGCGTCTTGCTTACAAGCCTAAGGCACTTATCCGAACTTCCTTGGATTTGTTCCCAACTCCGTTCTCTGACCTCAAAGCTTTGAGCTAGATATCAAGTTAGATTAAAATTTGAGTTTAGTAGATGGATGAGCTCTGTGTTCTTCAAATGCTTTGATTGCATATACTCTTTCAGACATGCTCAGAAAATTTGAGCACTTTGGAGAGAAAGAAGAGTGGATGAGCATCTTTAGAATGAGCACTTTATGTTCGTATCTTGTTGTAAATCAAGACTGAAGATAAAGTAGACGGACAGGAACACAGATTTTTGAAATATTGTTACTGAATAGATCAAATCCCGCTGTTTGCTGCTTCAAAAATCAATTACATACTCATAAATGATGGAGGAGAAATGTGCCTTTAATCAGAATGCTGGCAATCTAGGGAGATGATGGACTCAATGTCCCCCAGAAACCACCTCTGAAGATTCTGCTCAGCCATGAAATTTTTAAAGTGAAACAGTGAAGAAATCTCAGTTAATCATTGAGATGGGGGGTCAGAGTCGTCACCATCCGCCACTGTGTGCAGGCTTGTGTGCAGGCTTGTCAAATCCTCATCATCTTCCTCAAAATGCTATCTTATTAACACAGTTTGGTCACACAATTTTTTTGTGAGATTACTGAGGGGTAAGCTAGGGAAGACATCTATTCATCTGTTAATTTCTTTTCTTCATTTCTACTTCTTTGATCTATGTAAAGAACCCACAAGTTAGGAAAAGTATTGCCTGATTAAATGATTTGAAAGGTGTGCTTCGTCCAGAGGTGAGTAGAGCATGGGGGTGCCTGCCAAAAAGTTAGTTACAGTGTAGCTTTGCTCAAGTGACAAGAAAAGAGGCTCCCTGTGGAGGGCAGTTTCCTGCAAAGGGCTGCTTACAGTATGATAAGATAATTACAATAAGGTTGTATAGGCTATAGGTACTAGGGAAAATGAGGAAGTACAGTGAGGGTTAGCATCTGAGGATAGAAGTTCTGTACAAGCTGGGTTTGGGCAGTGAGAGGCATTTATACCAGTTGTCAGATGTACAGAGGCATCTGAGAGAATCCTGGCATCGCAAATAAGGAAAATAATCTGTATTGACAAAACTGCCCCTAACACGCAATTCCTCTAGACATACATTCTAGAAGAAAATGCCTTGATGAATGTTGTTCTCCAGGATCCCATGAAATGGGGATCAACTAATCTTGAGGAATTCTAAGAGGAAAAAGACTCCACTTGTAACAAGGGAGTTCCTGAGCCTAAGCAAATGATACCACACCATGGGTAGATATGTCTTATCTCTGCATTGTTTTCCTATACCCTGAAGACCTGTAGGGTAACAAATGAGTTATGATTGGCTGCTTAAGTCCAGGCTTCTGGAGAGCTAGGAAGGGCAGAAGTGGAATGACAACATCCCTCTCATGGTTCACTCTTAGAGCTGGAGAAATCTAAGAGGTTGAGAGGTCTATGCTATCCCTAGAGGTGAGTAGAGCGGGGTGAGTGTCTTAATCTCCAGTGTGGAGGAAAAGCAAGTCCAGGAAACTGGAGGGATTGGTTGAGTTATCCAGGAACTTCACAGCCGCAAGACTTGGGTGGATCCCAAAAGCCTGAGGCCACTTCAAAAGCAACGCAGCTTCAGCTCCCAATATCACTCTCCTCTGCCACCAGCCAAAGCTACTGCCTAGAATCCTCTGGCTTGGGGTTAAATGCCTTTTATTCCTGGGGATTTTCCCCAGAGTTTTGAGCCAGGTGTCCCTGTTGCCTGGGAATTTGCTGTCTGCACTTTCAGGGATGCTCCCTCATTCCTTCACCACAGGTTTCATAGACTTGATCTTAAAATTGACCTGGAATAAGTTTGTGGAAAGTCAAGTCTTGGTTTTCAATGGAACTGAGAAGTGGTCTAGCTTAGTGATCATTAATGTTTTTGCTGTAACACCCTCTAAAGAAAATGTGAGACAGACATAGAGAACAGACTTGTGGTTGCCAAGAGTGGAGGTGAGGTGGTGGAGGGATGGACTGGGAGTTTCAGATTAGCAGATGCAAACTATTATATGTAGGATGGATAAACAACAAGGTCCTACTGTAGAGCACAGGGAACTATATTCAATAGCCTGTGATAAACTATAATGGAAAGTAGTATGAAAAAGTATGTATATATATGTATAACTGAGTCACTTTACTGTACAGCAGAAATTACTATAACATTGTAAATCAACTATACCTCAATAATTTTTTTTAATTAAAAAAGTAAAAAAGAAAATGTGAGAAATATGAATATATTTACAAATTGTAAACTGATTTAAAACATTTTCATCTTATGTTTAAATACTGTAGTTACAAATGTTATATATGTTGATTTTTTAAAATACTGACATTTAAAATAAAGTTGTTATATAAACATATACGGTGAAGTAGAAATACCATAAGTTAGACACCTACAACCATTCATTTAAAACTAAAAAGATTTTTCAAAAGTCATACATTTTACAGTGTTCTACTTTCTCTTTAACTTTGTGTGTTTCTTCCTTATTTGTGCACAGAATTTAATCCTAATGTAATATATTTTTATCCTTGAAAATCTTCTACTTATCACTTTCTTATGCATCACTGCCATAAAATATCTCTGTATTTAAAGTTTAGATGTTTATATTTCTTTGTGTTTCTTGTGATCGAAAAGCATTAAGCATTTTTTTTCATTCTGGATTAAGCTATCATTACATTTCTTAGTAGCACACAACTGACTAAAATGACTTTATACTAAAATTTTGGATTAATCACTATTAAACATAAAAGTACAGTTTTAAATGAAACTCATCTCTTAGTGAGGTGGATTTTTTCAATTAATTCATGAACCCATAAATAAACATTATTAATTGCTAGAATGAGAGAGAGTTCAGTGAAAATTAACAGGGGGAAAAAAAAAAAGAAGAAAGTTTAGATCACATTAACTAAGTCCTAAAAAGGTGAATTAATAATTGTTGGTGATGCATTATTTACAGTAAAATGAATGCACATTCTCATTAATTATTCCAGATTTAATTAGTTCATGCCAGAAATGAATAAATGAGCAGATAAATGTTTGGATAATTATAGAATGTCAGAGATTTGATAACAAGTAAAATGAATATGAATTTGGAGAATATGGTAATCTTTCCGGAAATTAATGAAAATATTTCTACTACATACTTGGATAAATATTTAAGAAAATATAAAACCTTCACTTATTCTAATGTATATTCTTATTACTCAGTAAGAAGTTGTTTGGAGAAAATAATCATGGGACTTTTTATCCCCTCCTCTTTGAGATCATGTAAAATTTGAGACTGAGCTACAAACCAAGATGAGGAAGAATGAAAAGATGCACCAAGATAAAAAAGTTCGAAATGTAGAGAGGACATCCTTTCTGACAGATTGGTAATTTTCAGTGTACTTTTTACAATTCTTGACTATTTTATATCTAGCTTTACAGAGAGTCTATATATTTAGGTTGAAAAGGACACAAGCTTGCCACCTTCAGTATTTCTTACTAACCTTGTCATTGCTCTGGAGCAATGAATGCTTTGACAACTAATGGAGGCTAGAAGAACTACACTTTATTACATGGTGTCTTCACTAAAAGACATTCAGTTGGCTCCAGCATTTCAAATGGTCCATCTTCTTGGTATCCTGAATTTTTCAAATTGAAATGAATAACTGATTTTTTTTCTTTTTAAGTCTTTATATACTTATTTTTCTTCTCTATTTCAATATCTAGTATTTTCAGTACACTTTTTACTAGAAGTGATGATAGGATAAACCCATGTCATTTTATTTCTGAACAGTAGTTTATCATAACATGAAGTTTACTGTACATTTGTTCCTTTTTAGAAATTCATTATCCAATAAAGGAATTAGAAAATAACCTTATCATTTAGAGAAAAGCACTTATATACAGCTTCCTTCACCTTTAGTCTCACAGACTCTGCTCGTCCCCAATATTACTTATGTCAGCACTTTTTTCCCACCCATTTCAGTGAGATTTTTTCATACATTTATAGTATGGTTAGATTACTTTGTCACATTCACATTCCATCCTGAGATCCCCTAACTATGTATATTTAAACATATATATTTAATTTAGATACCTTAACATTCACTCTTTGAGCTTTACAGCTTTATGGATTTAACAAATGCATTATGTCCAATATCTGCCATTACAGTATCCTGTAGAATGGTTTTACTGCCCTAAAAAAAAAATCCTCTGTGCTTCAATAACAACACTTCCTGTTTCCAAACCTCTGGAAACCAATGAACTTTTTATTGTAACCACAATTTTGCCTTTTCCAGAATGTCATATGATTAGAATCACACTCTACACAGTATTTTCAGACTACATTCTTTCACATAGGAATGTGCATTTAAGGCTCTTCTGTAGCTTTTTGTGGGTAGCTCATGTATATTCATTGCTCAAAATATCCCATTTTATGGATATACCACAGTTTATCCAATTATTTGAAAACATCTTGGTTGCTTCCAGACTTGGTGGTTATGAATAAATCCACTATAAACATTCATCTGCTGGTTATTGTGTGGACATAAGTTCTCAGTTTAACTGGGTAAATATCTAAAAAGCACGACTGTTGGATAATATGTACTATTTTTCATTCCCATAAGAAAGGAATGAGAGTTGTTTATGCTCCAAATCCTTGCCAGCAATTGGTATTTTCAGTACTTTGGATTTTAGTCATTCTAATAGTTGTATAATGGCATGTGATTGTTGTTTTAATATTCAATTCCTTAATGACAAATGATTGAATATCTTTTCATATTCTTATTAGCCATCTATATATTTTCTTGGTGAGAAACATGTTCAGATTTTTAGCCTATTTCTTCAATTGAAATGTTTACTTTCTTACTGTTGAGTTTGAAGTGTTCTTTGCATGTATACTTTTTGGATATAAGAACTTTATCAGATATGTGTTTTACAAATGTTTTCTCCCAGTTTGTATCTTATCTTATGAATCTCTTTTTTTCACAGCTTTGTTGAAATATAATTCACATACCATAAAATTCATCCAGTTAAAGTGTGCATTTCAATGTTTCTGGGTATACTACTAACTTTTAAGTTTTGGTAGACTCTTGGTAACATAAAATTTGCCATCTTTTTAAAGTGTAAAATGCAGTGTCATTAATTACATTCAAAATATTGTATGACTCTTTGAAAAACCTTCTCATCACCAAAGTAGAAACTATAACCATTAAGCAGTAATTCCCCATCCTTATACTTCCAACTCCTGGAGAACTCTAATCTACTTTCTGTCTCTATGAATTCACCTATTCTAGAAATTTAATATAAGTGGATGCATACATTTGTCCTTCGTATCTGGCTTATTTCACTTAGCATAATGTTTTCAAGGTTCATCCATGCCATGGCATATATCAGAACTGTGTTCCTTTTCATGGCTGAATAATATTCCATTGTATGTGTATTCAACATTTTGTTTACCCATTCATCTGTTCACAGACAGTCAGGTAGTTTTTAGTTTCTGTCTATTGTGAATTACATAATAATGAACACGTACAAGGCATACAAGGATCAAAGTCCCTGCCTTCATTTTATTTGAATATATATCTAAGAGAGGAATTGCAACATCATATGGTAATTATTTGTTTAGCTTTTTGAGGATCTTGCGAACTCTTTTCCATAGCAGCTACACTGTAATGTACAGGGTTCTGATTTCTTCACATTCTTTTTTTTTTTTTTTTTTTTTTTTTTTTTTTTTTTTTGGTGGTATGCGAAAACCTTCTCATCACCAAAGTAGAAACTATAACCATTAAGCAGTAATTCCCCATCCTTATACTTCCAACTCCTGGAGAACTCTAATCTACTTTCTGTCTCTATGAATTCACCTATTCTAGAAATTTAATATAAGTGGATGCATACATTTGTCCTTCGTATCTGGTTTATTTCACTTAGCATAATGTTTTCAAGGTTCATCCATGCCATGGCATGTATCAGAACTGTGTTCCTTTTCATGGCTGAATAATATTCCATTGTATGTGTATTCAACATTTTGTTTACCCATTCATCTGTTCACAGACAGTCAGGTAGTTTTTAGTTTCTGTCTATTGTGAATTACATAATAATGAACACGTACAAGGCATACAAGGATCAAAGTCCCTGCCTTCATTTTATTTGAATATATATCTAAGAGAGGAATTGCAACATCATATTACTTGTTGTTAGTGACTGAATGTTTATGCCCTCCCCACCCAAAGCATATGTTGAAGCCCTAACTCATGGTGTGACTGTATTTGAAGAGGTGGACTTTAAGAAAATAATTAAGGTTAAAAGAGGTCATAAGGGTGGAGCACTGAACCTATAGGATTAGTGCACTTATAAGAAGAGGCATCAGGGAGCTCGCTTTCTCTGTCTATCTCACTTACTCACTGTCTCATTCTTTCTCTTGCTCAATCTTGCTCTGTCTCTTCCCACACACATACAAAGAAAATGTCATGTGAGCACAGAGTGAAGTGATGACCACATATAAGCCAAGACAATCGGCCTCAGAATTAAATCTACCTTGCTGGCATCTTAGTCCTGTTATGTCCCAGGACTTAGTGAGAAAGTAAGTAACAATGAGAAAATAAATTTCTGTTGTTTAAGCCACCCAGTATGTGGCATTTCAGTATGACAGTCCTAACAAAGTAATATAGGTTTTGGTGCCAAAGTGGGGTGTTTCTGTAACAAATATCTAAAAATGTATAAGTGGCTTTGGAACTGGGTAATTGGTAGAAGCTGGAAGAGTTTTGATGTGTGTGCTGGAAAAGCCTAGATTTTTATGAAGGGACAGTTCGTAGGAATATGGTATGTTGAAAGTCATTCTGATGAAATCTTCAAAGGAAATGAAAAATAGTCATTGGAATCTAGAGGAAAGGCAGTACTTGCTGCAAAGAACTTAGCTGAGTTGTAGTCTAGTGTTTTGTGGAAGGTAGAACTTACAATAAATGAAACTGTATATCTAGCTGAGGAGATTGTTAATAGTAGTGTTAAAAGGCATACAGCTAGGGGCTTCCCTGGTGGCGCAGTGGTTGCGCGTCCGCCTGCCGATGCAGGGGAACCGGGTTCGCGCCCCGGTCTGGGAGGATCCCACATGCCGCGGAGCGGCTGGGCCCGTGAGCCATGGCCGCTGAGCCTGCGTGTCCGGAGCCTGTGCTCCGCAACGGGAGAGGCCACA
>NC_041215.1:33808527-33848814 GCF_002837175.3 Physeter macrocephalus
GGTTCGCGCCCCGGTCTGGGAGGATCCCACATGCCGCGGAGCGGCTGGGCCCGTGAGCCATGGCCGCTGAGCCTGTGCCCCGCAACGGGAGAGGACACAAGAAGGGAAGCCCCGCATACCAAAAAAAAAAAAAAAAAAAAAAAAAGGCATACAGCTATGACCAATTGGATTTTGTAAGATTGCCAAAACCATGCATGGTAAAAGAATAGTCTCTTCAATAGATAGTGCTGGATTTCCACATATATGTTTTATATGTCTGTTAGGGTCCATTTGGTTTGTAGTGTTATTCAAGCCTTCCCTTACCAAACTTCTGTCTAGAGGTTCTATCCTTTGCTGAAAGTGGAATATTAAAGTCTCGAACAATTATTATAAAACTGTCTATTTCTCACATCAATTCTGTCAATATTTGCTTTATATATTTTAGGACTCTGTTTAGTTTATTGCATACATGTTTATAATTGCTATTCATCTTTGAAAATTTGGCCCATGTTACAATATATAATTTTCTTATTCGTCTATTGTAATAACATTTGAATTAAAGTCTATTTTGCCTGATGTTAGTGTAGCTACCTCAGTTTTTTTGTTTGTTTTACTATTTGCATTGGATATGTATCTCCGTCCTTTTACTTTCAACCTATTTTTGTCTTTGTATCTGAAGTGAGTTTCTTGTAGTCAGCATATAGTTGTATTGCATATTTAAATATACATTCTTGCAATTTCTGCCTTTTGATTAGAAATTTAATCTACTTACATTTAAATTATTACTGATAAGGAAAAATTTACTTCTGTCTTTTTTTCTATTTCTGTTCAGTATGTCATAACTTTTCTGTCCCTGATTTTCTCCATTATAGCCATTCTTTTTTTTTTAGTTCATTATTTATAATGATACATTTTTATTCCCTTCTCATTTCCTTTTGTATATAGTCTATCAATAATTTCTTTGTGGTTATCATGGGAATTACATTTGCCACCTTAAATTTATAACCATTAATTGAATTGATAGTAATATGTCTTCAATGTGGTACCAAAAAATCTGCTCGTATACAACTCTTTCCCCCTTTAACATTATTGTGGTAAAAATTTTTATCTTTATGCATGTGTGCCCAAAAATTCAGATTCATGCTTTTTATGCTTTTGACTTTTAAATCCTGTAGGAAATTTTAAAATGTAGTTCAAAACTAAAAATATCACAATATTGATTGAATTTGAAATATATATTTTAAGTTATCTAAATCTACCTTTATATAACCTCATCTCACATCATGTGTTGCAGACACTGTATAAGAGAGTATTCCCAATTCTTTCTTCCCATCCTTTATGACATTGCTGTCAGTTATTTCACTTTTTCACATGATATAATCACTTAATACATCATTACTATTATATTATTTTTAAGATTTTTTTTGATGTGGACCACTTTTAAAGTATTTTATTGAATTTGTTACTATATTGCTTCACGTTTTGGTTTCTTGGTCACGAGGCATGTAGGATCTTAGCTCCCTGACCAGGGATTGAACCTGCACCTCCGGCATTGGAAGGCGAAGTCTCAACAACTGGACCACCAGGAAAGTCTCATTACTATTATATTTTTAAGCAATTAACTTTTAGATAAATTAATGATAAAATAAAGATTTTATTTTACTTTCATTTATTACTTTCCTGATATTTTTCATTTCTTTATGAAGATAATGACTTCTGACATATATAATTTTTCTTCTCTTTGGAGAACTTTTAACATTTCTTGTGTGGCAGGTTTGCTGGCAATGAAATTCCTCAGTCCTTTTTTTATTTTTATTTTTTTTGGACGTCTTTATTTGCCCCTTATTCTTGTGGAATAATTTCACAAGATATAGAATTCTGTGTTTTATTTTTTAAGTACTTTAAATATTCTACTCAATTAACATTTTGCTTGCATGATTTGTAACAAGAAGTCTTCAGTTTTTACCCTTTGCTTCCATAGATAACGTGATTTTTCCCCTCTGATTTTATTCAAGATTTTCTCTATATCTTTGTTTTTCTGAAGTTCAAATGTAATATGCCTGGGTGGAGGCATTTTGGTTTTAATCCTGCTTGGTGTTCTCTGAGCTTCCTGAATCTGTAGTTTGGTTTTTGAACGTTCTCAAACATTACTACTTCAAATAATTTTTCTGTTCTAATCTTCTTATCTTTTTGGTATTTCAGTTATGTGTGTGTTGGACCTTTGAAATTATGTCACAGTCCTCAGATGTTCCATTTTGATTTTTTAAAATTCTTTTTCTCTTTTCATTTTCATGTAGGAAGTTTTTATTGATCTGTCTTAAACTCACATATTGTTTCCTCACTTATATCCAATCTACATATAACTCCATCAAAAGTATTTTGTTACATTATTTTTTATTTCCAGAATTTCCTTTTGGCTCTTCTTAAAGTGTCTCTTTTCTTATATTACCCCCATCTCATCCACTTTTTCCACTGGAGTCTTTTACATATTAATTATTTTAAATTCCTTTTCTGATAATTACAATATCTGTCATACATGATTCTGATTCTGGTGCTTGCCTTACCTCTTCAGACTGTATTTTTCTTGCCTCCAGCACACATTGTAATTTTTGGTTGTTAAAAGTCTGACATGATACAACATGTTATAGGGACTGGAGTAAATAACCCTTTAGTGTGAGGTTTTTGTTAATTTTTTAGGAGTTGAGTTGGGTTTTTGAGCTTTTTTGGGGGGGAAGGGTGGGGTTAGTTGCCATAGTTTTCAAATTCTTCTAATATCCTTATGTGTTTGTTTTCATCCTTCTCCCCATGTTGACTTCGGGCTTCCCTACAAATTTCTCATCTACAATTCTGGAATAAGACTCTGATAAAGTCCTTTTCCCTGGAAAGTAGGTTTAATTATTAATAATTCTCTTGGTATATTAGACCAGGGTTAGTCTTCGTCTTCTTCCGTTAGAGCCAGGGGTATACGTCCTAAGTATATCTCCTTACTCTACTTCATGAGGACATCTTGGGGTCATGGAAGTAAAACTAATGAAAATGTGGAGAGCCCAACAATGTTTCCACTGTTATACTAATCATACTCAACCTCCAACAATTTGCCATCAGTACCATTTAAGTCTTCCTACCAGTTTATGGCTTCAGCATCTCCAGTTAAGTAGGTCTTTGTGAATCTTTGGATTTGCTATCTCTCCAGATTTCAAGGTGACAGTTTGTCCCATGTCCTCAGTTTTCTGGTGAGCCCAAGGAAATAAGTCTGTTCTTCAATTTTTTTCAACTTTTTTTTTGTTTTAAGTATGGGCGTGACAGCTTCTAAGTAATTTATCTGTTGACGCTAAAACCAGATGTAACTTTTTAAATTTTAAATTAAATTATCTTGATTATCAAAATTTCATCTATGATGTGTTTGTAGTTGATTATTTGGACCCGAGTATTGAAATTCACACATATCTTAAGTTAGATTGTAGTTTGCCTAACTTGGCTCATTGATCTATTCCATTTTCCTGATTGCTCTTTTCATTCCTTAGCTCAGCATCACCTTGGAATAATTTGAATGTGCTTTCCCTAATTTTGTTCAAGTCATCAGTAAAAATGCACTTCAGGACATGGTTGACATTTTCTTATCCTGAGCCAAGCTGTTGGAGAGTGTTTTCTTGACTGTTACCAGTACTATTTAGTATTTTTCTGTATTTTCACTAAATAGCATGTTGATTTACCAGATAATTTTTACTCCATTTTTAAAGCCTTTTTTTCACCAAAGAACTATCATGAGAAACCATGTAAAGTACAATTCAAAAGACTACGTGCTCTATTTACTTTACCGTTTGATTTATTATCATTTAATACTAATAGACATAGTAGTAACTAACATTTACAGAGACCTAGTATATGCAAAATACTACCATTTACATTTCATATTTCAATTCTTTGCAATGACCATGTAAGTAATATCTTTACCTCCAGTTAACAAAAAGGCAATGAGAATCAAAGAGGTGAACATCACAAAAACTACAGCATCAATAGAGCCCAGCATGAACCCTAATTGTTTGTGTTGACAAAACTTGCTTTCCATGCACTATATCAGTGATTCCCAAATATGACTCTGATCAGAATTATTTGGAGAGACCGTAAAAATATTCCATATGTCTGAGAGGGTTCAAGTAATCTGCAATTTATTTAGAACCAATCAAGTAATTTATGCAGTCTGGTTTTGAAATGACTGTATGCTTTACAATCAGTTTACTATTAGAGATTTGGTGCACCTCAGCCTTTGAATATTCTCTTTATCTGTCTTTGGTGAGTTTTCATCCAAAGATAGCGTTGCTTGTTTGAGACAAAAATGCCATGATGTAGAAGCTGCTCCACTGGCTTCGCATAGCTGTTCTTACACTTCCTTAGTTTATTGTGCTCCAAATAAAATCACAAACCATTTTATTTTTCAGAAAAATCACAGCTCATTTTAGCTTAAAAATTCTTTAAAGTCCTAGACACTTTCATCTATGAGTCCCATTAAAATCCCCATGTGGTTAATCTATGTTTGCCACCTCTACCCCTCATCTTTCTCTGTTTTAGTCTGCACCCTGTGAACTTGACCCGAACAAACTGCATCACTGCCATGCTCTCTGGCACCAGAAACCAAAAAGGAGGAGAGAATTGAGAGGTTGTGGCATTTTTCCCTTGCTGTCTCTTGTTAGTTAGTTCTAGGGGCAGCTGTGTTTCTTTAGGTATATAGCCCCTACCTGGCAGTCTTTCATCCATGTCTCTGGTTCTAATTTACTATGGTAATATTGACCACTTCATTTCTGCCTTCAGGCCAAGGGTTGGTAAGAACTTCCAATAATTGCTAATCCCTGGAATCCCAAACATCTCTTCTTGTTTCCTAGGTGATGCTTTCCACAACTGTAAAAACAAAAACAAAAACAAAACAAAACAAAAAAAACAAAAATAAAACCCCCAAAAAACCCTTCACTGATTTCTTTTGAACTTAACACTTTGAAGGGTGCTATATATTTCCTAGTGAAAATCCTACTCATACAGTCCCTGGTGGCTTCCCATTGCATTTAGAATAAACTATTGATACAAATGCTGATCTTGTCCCTGAAATCCCTACATGTCTGGCCCCTCCCCATCCCTCCCACCTGTTCCTATTGTATTCTCTGCATCATCATCTGCTCCTTCTTTCTGTTTCTTTAACCTGCCAAGTTTAACAGTGCCTTAATACTTTTCTCTGCACTATGCCTGCAAGGGTAATTTTCCTTCAGATCATTAAATGTCTGCATCCATCTGGTCTTTAAAATCACAATTGCCAAGTTATCTGCTAAATGAAATCTTCTTGATCAACTTACTCTGCTGGGGAAACAAAAGAACCAAGGAAAAATTAGTTGGAAGGTTTTAAGAGCAAACTTAATTGACCCCGCTGTTTTAAAAAGGGCTAGTCCAATTTACAGACTTTTATCTTACCAATATGCGCACCCTTGATGAATGTAGGCTGTGAAGTTTCAAAATTTTAAAATAGGCAGAAGTTTTATGCAAACTCCATTTCAAAAATAAAATGAAACAAATAGTATTTAATCTTTTTTTTTTTTTTTTGCGGTACGCGGGCCTCTCACTGCTGTGGCCTCTCGCGTTGCGGAGCACAGGCTCCGGACGCGCAGGCTCAGCGGCCATGGCCCACGGGCCCAGCTGCTCCGCTGCATGTGGGAGCCTCCCAGACCGGGGCACGAACCCGCGTCCCCTGCATCGCCAGACTCTCAACCACCGCGCCACCAGGGAAGCCTAACCTTTTATGACTTCAACAATAATATTTCAATGGTGCAGGTTTATTTGCATAATCTACATATGTATATTCCGAACGTTATCTTCCCACTCACACTGCAGACAGTATCTGCCTGCAGTGTGAATGTGTCCACAAGGCTGGATCTTAATGATTCATTTAGCCGCCCCTTAGCATACACAAGGGTATCTTGTCTTTTTTGTGGTCTATCCATCAAAATGTGTAAACATTTGCTTGATTTAATAACAATAGGAAAGGTGTGAGAAAAGACAAAGTGTCTAGGAAAAAACCCATCAACCCGCCATTATGATTTATATGGCACAATGTGAAACACCTTTGCAGTATGTTTGTATAAAAAAGTCTATAAAAATGAATGTCTGGGTGGAATTCATTATAGAATGGGATTTGCATGAAAGGTGAGTTTTCTGCTAAACAAAGACACACTGAAAAAGCTTTAGAAAATTTGTTAACATTGGAGACTGGCAAGTCAATTTCTGTGACTGACGAAAGTCCTACCATCTCAACTAGATAAAGACTGAGGCCCTGTTTAGTACCTGATACAGGTACTTAGTCCAGTACCTGGTATAGCTTTGAGGCTTTGTCATAGGCAGTAATCACCATCCTCCAGAGACAAGGTACTAATCTAATTATCCACAAGTCAAAATGTACCAATCCCTTGGAAAACACTGAAGAACAGAAGACTCCATCTTTAGGTAGTACACTAATAAGTTGTAACATGCTGAAAGCCTGAACTGATGATGTTTGTATTTGTTTATTGACCTACAGATTTTCTTATTTATTTAGACTATAGGAAAGAGCCAGCACCCACACGTTGGACTTTTCCTCTCTGCTTCAACCCTTTCTTGCCATCAGAGACAGAACTGAATTTAAGACAAAATTAAGAAAGGCTGTTTATTCATCAATTTGTGGCAAAAGAACCCATTTACTGTCACTTTTGTTTCAGCAATATCTCAAAAATATCTGAAAGCAAAGTTAATTTTATAAGGTAAAAAGGGGAAACACTGAAGGGCAAGCATTCTATTAAGTTGGGATTTTAGGAG
Organism: Physeter macrocephalus; assembly: GCF_002837175.3. Taxonomy (NCBI): domain Eukaryota; kingdom Metazoa; phylum Chordata; class Mammalia; order Artiodactyla; family Physeteridae; genus Physeter; species Physeter macrocephalus. The sequence goes on from NC_041215.1 coordinate 33,815,338, forward strand.
ACTCTCTAATTGGTCTGCAGGTACATTTGGCAGTCGGGTGGCTACAGAGGGTCACGAAAGTTGTTTGGAAACAATTTGAAAGAGGAAGTTTTATTAAATATTAGGGGCAGAAGATTCTGTGTGACCAGCCATTTCCTGGAACAAGCAGAGTGGATGGAAGCCTTTTTGTTGTTACGCTGTCACAATAGTACTTCTGGGGAGTGGCAGCCATGGCCTGAAGTTTCTCATTGTTCCTATATGTGCTTTTTGCAAGGCATTAGACCTTTCACGTGAACTTTCCCTTCAATGATCTGACTACATTTTGTGAGCTCCCTTTTAGCATTTCGAGGCTGTGGTTAAATGCCCTGTCAACTCAAATGACAACCAGGTTTTCAAGCTACCATTTCACAAGGTGGGAGCATAAGCTTTAGCAAGTGGCTTAATTTCACATTGCTGGGGAAAAGGGAGGCCAGATCTGAATCTAAGTCTCTTGCTCCAAAACCCAAATGCCTCCCCTGCTGCTAGGTTTTGTCTTTTTCCCACATCAAAGGAAAGTAATAGATGGGAAACTCTTGAGCCAGAAAATTACATCCTTACATTTCAGTGAAAGAGTCTGTGGCCCAGAAGTAAAAATGGACTTCCTGAAGAGAATATAGCTAATTAATGACAGATCACAGAGCTAATAATGGGGAAGATTAACACTGGATTCCCAGACTCCCAGACTCATCTAGTGCAGCTTCTTCTGTTACGAGCTGCGTGATTCTTGGGAGATTGTGGATGAAGTGGTCATATGTCACAATATATTGCTTTGACTTTGCTGGCCAGAAGCACAGTGCAAGAGGGTTATAATAATAACCTACCTCATCAGGTTATTATTATAAGGATTAAATTAAAAATTAATATATGTAAAGCTCGAGCACAATATCTGGGACCACACTGGGAGCTGGCAAGGCACTGGCTATGGGACAAGCAGGACAGCAACACAGAAATGTTCCTGGTTTGTACTTCCTGGGTCAGCTGCCTTAATTCCTCTGTGGAAGTGCCTCATTAGTGCCTCATTTTGATTTAAGACAGACATGGATACCTTCCAGCAAATCTCTTCTTACCCAGTGCCTCTGTGCAGCTTTGTTTGGATATGCATAGCATCTGGATAAAATCAGAAACTGTAAGATAGTACAGGTAATTTAGGTCCTGGAGGAAATGCCCCTTTGGGTTTCTGCTTAGAAATGCAAAGCCAGTGGGTTTCTGAGCAAGAGATACTGCTGGCTTAGCCTCTGAGCCAGGTTTCAGAGGTCAATGATCCTATTTATTTAAATCAATATGCATTGATTTGCAGCTGATGTTTTTGTCTTTATATAGTATGTCCTCCTAGAAGGGTACCTTTGTTTTTTCGCTTAAATTCACTGGTTTACTCCAAAAGGGCATACGCTCCTTTCAAATATATGCTGAAGGCAAGAAAAGTGCTGATTTAACTCTCAGAGCAATTCACATGTAATATTAAGTCAGGGGGCTTCATTTCTGTAGTCACCTTTCTAATTTAATGCCTGTCAACATGCAAACACCCTAACAAATAAACCTTAAGGATTATCCTCTGTGTTACTGAAGGTCTTTGGAGTCTGAATTTATTCGACTCCTTCCAATACCCCTCAACATACACACAGACACAGACACACAGCTTCTGATACTGTAGGATACAAAAGAGCCACCAATGAAGGTCTTAACAAAGGTGAACATCTTCTATTAACTGCTGCTTCTCTGACCCTCCAAACTGACTGAGCCCTTTTTCAGCAGGCTTTCCCTGGTCAGCCAGAGGACAGCAGGTTAAGGTATCGGCAATGACTCCTTGTGTGTCATGTATATTTACATTTATTATATGGATATGTAGATTATTCAGATTAATTTTACATGATATAAATATATACTAAATATAAATTATATGCATTTACAGTGTACGTTTAGGTACATAGTGATGCCTTCAAAGACCTCCTGATGTGGGAAAAATTCACATAGTTTGGGGAAGAATTACCACCTGTCCAAAAATTTTATAATCCTCCTTTATATTTTAGCAATTTTGCAAATGCAACGGTCTTCAACAGAAACCCAGGCTTTGCTTTTCGGAAGTGGCATGCTACAGTGGAAAGTACACAACCGTGTCCAGGTGTTAAGCCTCAGTTCTGCAGTTTATTGGCTGCATTGCCTTGAGCATGTTACTTAACCCTCCTGACCCCCAACTTCCTCAGTAGGAATAGGGGGCTAAAATTCACATTTCGGGAGTTTATTGTGAAGATGAGATGCCTCTTGAACCTCTAACATGATGTCTAGATTTCAGCAAAGATTCAGAAAATGACTTTCCCTTATTGCAACGGTAACAGGAGAACCTCTTGGGCTTCAGAGTGGAAAGGGGCCACTGAGGGTTCTGTCCCTGGCACAAGCTCAGAGAGGCCCTTGAGTTCTCCGCTTAGCAGGCCCCGTGCCCCCTGCTCACAGCCGGGAGGAGAGCAGGGAAAAAGAGATGGGGATGTGCTTTGGAGGTCAATGTGCTCTATAAGTCCAAGGTATTATTCTTAGATAGCTAAACTGTTGATGGTCCACTCAAGTCTCTGAAATCCTTAAACTTGCAGGATTTCATAGCACTGGATACTTATTAATACACTGATGGATTCTTCTCTTCCTAATCTTTCCTCTTCCTCAGGCTACCACTACTTCTATCTTTCCTCGGCACTTGGGAATGATTCTTTCCTGAACATCTAGCAGGGCTCATTTCTACTTTCTAGGCAACAAGAGATGAAATGGAGAAGTGATAGAGAAGCTTCCCCACTAAACTTCTATCATCTTTCTTTAAAGGTGGGGGGACTCAGACATCTAAGATTCTCTTCCTGTCTCTGCCTTTGCCCTCTCTGTCCCCTAGGGTGGCTGCCCCTCTGTTTGCTCCTCATCTGAATGGCTAGCACCTAGTGACACTTCCAGAGCTCACTTAGCTGTGACATCTCTCAGGAAGGTTTCAGAAACCTCTGTGACCTGACACTTTCTGGCTGGATTCAATTCCTGCCCTGTGTCATCTCCTCACCATTTCTTTGTCTTACCCTCTAAAAGATGAGCGGCTTTGATGACATAGACCCTGGCTCTGGTCCCTGACATCTCAAGATCAGGTGTATGGCTGGTGCTCAGCAAACAACTGTTGTATTAACTGAGTCAGTTCCTTCTGGCAGAAGCAGAAATGGATCCAGACTGCACTTCAGTAGAGGTTCTGTCAGTTCTGTTCACTCTGTTATTTCCAAAGTACATGAAATAAACAGGGCTCTTAATACCTTTTGAATATATAGATGAAAATACAAAGCCAGAATTTCATCAGAAGCACATTAAAAAAATTATTTAACAGCTTTACTGGTACATTGTTCATATACTATATAAGTCATCCATTTAAACAGTATAATGCATTGTTTTTACAGTATATTCACAAATGTATGCAACCATCATCACCTCAGTCAATTTCAGAATATTTTCATCACCTCTAAAAAACATCCTGTATCCTTTAGCTATCACCACCTTCCCCCATCTTCCTCCTCCAGCCCTAAGCACCACTAATCTACTTTGTCTCTATAGATTTATCTGCTCAAAACATTTAATATGAATGGAATAATAAAATATGTGTGCTTTTGTGACTGGTTTCTTTCACTTAGTATAATGTTTTCAAAGTTCATCTAGGTAGCACATGTCAGTACGTCATTCTTTTTATGGCTGGATAATATTCCATTGTATAGATATGCCACATTTTATTTTACCAGTTCATCAGTTGATAGACACTTGGGCTGCTAAGAATAACCATTTACAAGTTTTTGTGTGAAGGTACACTTTAATTTTTCTTGAGTTTATACCTAGGACTGGAATTGCTGGGTCATATTGTAAATTTTAGGTTTAATTGTTTGAGGAACTATTAGACTGTTTCAAAGCAGCTGCAATATTTAATATTCCATCAGCAGTGCATAAGGGTTCAGATTTCTTCACACCCTCACCAACACTCATTATAGACTTTTTGATCCCAGCCATCCTAGTGGGTATGAAATGGCATCTCATTGTGGTTTTGATCTGCATTTCCATGATCACTAACAATGTCAAGCATCTTATGTAATTATTAGCTGTTCATATATTTTGGAGATTTGTATATGTTAGAGAAATGTCAATTCAGATACTTTGCCCATTTGTAATTGTCTTTTTAAAATTCTTAATTATTTTTGTAAATGTTATTTATATAATTTTGGAAATTAATCCTTTATCAGAATATGATTTGCAAATACTTTCCTCCATTTTCTGTTTGCCTTTTCATTTTCTTGGCAGACAGCTTTGAAGCATGTGTTTCTTATATAGATGAGGTCCAATTTATTTATATTTTCTTTTGTTGCATGTGATTTTGGTATCATATTGAAGAATTCTTTCCCAAATCCAAAGTCATGAAGATATACTCCTATGTCTTTAAGAATTTTATAGTTTTAGCTCATACATTTAGGTCTGACTCATTTTTGTAATTTTTGTATACGATGTGTGGTAAAAGTATAACTTCATTCTTCTGCATGTGGTTACCAATTGTCCCTCTTCCCCAACCTTGTGTTGAAGATATTATTCTTTCCCCATTGGATGGTCTTGGCATCCTTATCAAAAGTTGTTTGACAATAGATGAATGGTTTTATTTCTGGACTCTCAATTCTATTTATCTATGTGTCTATCCTGTGCCAGTTCTACAGTTTTTTTTTATTACCATTGCTTTTAAGGAAGCTTTGAAATCAGGAGGTATGAGCCCACCTACTTTCTTCTTAATTTTCAAGAATATTTGAACTATATTGAGTCCCATGCATTTTATATTAATTTTAAAATCAGCTCATTAATCTCTATAGAGAGGTCAGCTGAGATTCTGATGGGGATTGTGCTGAATCTTTCGATAAATTAGGTGAGTATCGTCATTATAACTATTAAGTCTTCTGATCCATGAACATAGGATAATTTTTCCAATTATTGAGATCTGTACAATTTCTTTGAACAATGTTTTATAGTTCTCAGATTATAAATTGTGTGCTTGTACATACAGATGGCAAACAGGCATGTGAAAAGATGCTCAACATTGCTGATTGTTAGAGAAATGCAAATCTAAACTACGATGAGGTATCTCCTCACACTGGTCAGAATGGCCATCATAAAAAAGTCCACAAATAATAAATACTGGAGAGGGTGTGGAAAAAGGGAACCCCCTTACACCGTTGATGGGAATGTAAATCGGTGCAGCTACAATGCAGAACAGTATGAAGGTTCCTTAAAAAACTAAAACTAGAACTACCATATGACCCAGCAATCCCACTCCCGGGCACATATCTGGGAAAAATGAAAACTCTAATTCAGAAAGGTACGTGCACCTCAATGTTCATAGCAGCACTATTTACAATAGCCAAGACATGGAAGGAACCTAAGTGTCCGTTAACAGAGAAATGGATAAAGAATAAAATAATGCCATTTGCATCAACATGGAAGGACCTAGAGATTATTATACTAAGTGAAGTAAGTCAGACAAAGACAAATATCATATTATATTACTTATATGTGGAGTCTAAAATAATGATACAAATGAACTTATTTACAAGACAGAAATAGACTCACAGACATAGAAGACAAACATGGTTATGGGGGAGGGAGATGAATTAGGAGTTTGGGACTTACATTTACACACTACTATATATAAAATAGGTAAACAATAAGCACCTACTGTATAGCACAGGGAACTACACTCAATATCTTGTAATAACCTATAATGGAAAAGAATCTGAAAAAGAATGCATTTGTATGTGTGTATATATATATATATATATATATATAACTGAATCACTCTGCTGTATACCTGAAACTAACACAGCATTGTAAATTAACTATACTTCAATTAAAAAGAAATTTGGAAAAAATATACAATGCTTGTGAATTGCAGCAGTAACAAATTTCTATGTAAGTTTCTTACTTAAATGCCTGTATTTATCTTATTGCGGACCCATAACAAAAGGTAATGGAACAGTGCTGGTCTTTAGACCATACCATGACAATCACTTCTCTAATCTTTCTTGAAGCTCACCAGATATCCCACCCTTTAGGAGCTCTGAGAGGTAGGTGTGTGAAGTAGATTACTAGGCCATTTATTTTTTTTTTTAAAAAGCTTTCAGAATGAAATATATTGTTTTGTATAATTTTGGACCAAAATCTTCTAAGACAGGATGTACAGAACATGTGCCTAAAATAAAAAAGAAAAATTATCCAACGAATGAATAAAATTTGCATTGCTATTTAGTAAAACTTTGTAATTGTCAAGCGTTCAGAAATGTAACTTATATCTTACCCATATCTTCCAACATTTGAAAACAAACACACAAAAAAGCATATGTGGTATAAATTAGAATACAGGCAGTGTGCACACACACATTTGCACCCAAATGACAGTGGGGAAGAGCTCCTAGTGGTCTTTGGTGGAAAACAATTCAGAGTTCTAATTGCTTCCCCTCAGCGCAGAATGATTAAATGATGGGCAAATGAATACAATGTTGACCATCTCACCTGACCTTCTCCTCAATCCATTTACCATATAATTGAGGCCCTTCCCTGTACAGAAACTGCTTCAGTTTCCTTTTACTAACTAGATTCTATTGAAAATGTCTGCAATAACTGGTCCAGGAGAAGAATGGGAGTTCTTAAAACCAACAGAAAGGAGAAAATAAACCATGAAAAAAAAAAGAGAGATAAGGAAATTTTATTCATCTACATTTGACCTTTTTATTATTACCTGGGAAAACAATGTTTCTAATCTCTTTGCAGCTATTTCAAACCCTTATCCTTTATTACTTAAATCCAGTTAGATATGAAATTGTTTCTGGGTTTTACACACACACACACACACACACACACACACACACACTCTTCAGGAAGTTTGAAGAGAACAACAGAGATTTTTGTATCAATCCTTCTCTTTGTTTCTCTGTGGGATTTCTTGTATCCATTGGACTTTTCAACCTTCCTTACTTTTGAAAACAAAACTTTGTAAATTTCCATCTGAGAAGAAAAGGGCCAAAGAGCTTAGCCCTCATATCTTCAATTATTAATTTCTGACTTCACAGCTATTGAATAATCATATGGGACAATTAAAACAAAATACCAACTGTTAGATGAGGGAAGTTCCAATAAAGTTAATACTGATAATTTCTGGAAAATAGAAAGTATATTTAGCCTTTATTAATCAGCCTGTTATATTCATAAAGGTCATAGAGATACTGGGAAAGCCCTAGAAGTTAATGAATAATTCCAGAATTGTTTTCAAACTTCTTATTAGTATAATAATCCCTTCAAACTTGTGTTGATCTTTATATAACTCAGCCAGTCTCACCTTTTAGTACAAACTGAAAAAAATTAATGGATATTCTTTCCATATTTTCAAATATTTTTTATTTTTTAAATTTTATTAGAGTATAGTTGCTTTACAATGTTGTGTTAATTTCTACTGTACAGCAAAGTGAATCAGCTATATGTATACATATATCCCCTCTTTTTTGGATTTCCTTCCCATTTAGGTCACCACAGCACACTGAGTAAAGTTCCCTGTGCTATACAGTAGGTTCTCATTAGTTATCTATTTTATACATAGTATCAACAGTGTATACGTGTCAATCCCCATATCCCAATTCATCCCACCCTCGCTTCCCCTTTGGCATCCAGAAGTTTGTTCTCTACACCTGTGCTTTAATTTTTGCTTTGCAATAATATTATCTATACCGTATTTTTAGATTCCACATATAAGCATTAATATACGATATTTGTTTTTCTCCTTCTGATTTACTTAACTCTGTATAACAGTCTCTAGGTCCACCCATGTCCCTACAAATGACCCAGTTTCGTTTTATAAAACATACACTTACAGCAGAGCATATACTCAAGAATGAGCTTTCTTTATTCATGGAGTTCATGTTCTTGACTGAGAAGCAAAGAAAAGATACCTGATTATGAGAGAACCAAAAATAGTGTGAGTCAAGACCAAATTCAAATGGATGCAGGAGGAAAATTAGTGTCACACAGGCCAAACTTTGATCAAGAGCTGCTTGGAGCAGGACCTGGAAGGAGAGTAGAGGCTCACAGGATGAGGATGAAAGGAGTGTTTATAATTCATTCACACTTGTGAAAACCTGTTATCTAAAACATTATCATAACTAAAAGTGGGGTATTGACATCTATATTATTGCAGGATTGTTTATTTCTCCAATTCTGTCTGTTTTTGTTTCATGTCTTTAGGGGATTTCTTGTTAGGTACATATTTATATTGTTATATCTTCTTCAAAAAATGACATTTATCATGGTAAGTATTATCTTCCATCTCTACTAATAAGTTTTGCCTTAAATTCTATTTTTTTCTTGTATCAGTACAGCCATTCCACCTCTTTTTTGGTTACTGTTTACCTAGGATATCTATTTTCACTCTTTTTATTTTCAATTTATTTGTATTTCAATCTAGAGTGTGTTACTTGTAGGCAACAATTTGTTTTGATCAAGTTTTGTTTTTTTTTAATCCATTCTTCCAGTCTCTGTCTTTTAATTGGAATGATTAATGTATTTACATTTAATGTAATTAACAATAAGGCAGGAGTTACATCTGCCACTTGGCTAGCTATTTGTTAACTGTATGTTTTATGCTGTTTGTTGTTGTTGTTTTTCCTCTGTTCTTTTATTGTTGTCTTCTTTTGTGTTAAATAATATTGCAACATATTAATTATTTTGCCATTCTTTTACTTTTTCCCTTATTGTTGTTTAATAATTTTCTTAATGGTTTCCCTGGGGTTTACAATTAACATCCTAATTTATAGTAATCTAGTTTGCATAAATACTAACATAATTTCAGAAGAATACACATACTTTCCTCCTATATAGCTGTAGTTCTTCCACCCTTTTGGTGCTTATTGTCAACACACATCATTATTCATGGATTCTATATTTCCACATTTCCCTACTTGCTAAAATACATTTGTAACTCCAAAAGCAATACTAGTGACACTTTTGTGGTGATTTGAGGACAGGTACATGATAGCAAAAAGAACTGAGTCACCCAGCATGTACGTTCACATCTGAGGTCAAACAAGGCGATGCTTTTCCTTGTTGTTTCAACTCTCATACAAAGATGACCAAAGGGTGGAAGTGGTAGGGAGAAGTGTAGTGCACTGCAAGAATTTCTCCCTCTAGAGCCAGTTGGATGGGGTTTAAATCTAAACTCTGGCACCTGTTAGTGGGGAGGCCTCTAGCAAGTCACTTAACACTTCTGAATATCATTTTCTCCTTTGTGAAATAAAGAAAACAGAATCCACCAAGATGAGTTGTTTTTAGGATTTAATATAATCCATGAGATTGATTACATATATATATAAATATACTATCTATATCTATATCTGTGTCTATATCTATATCTATGACTTTCCCTAGGAACAATGGTTCGGTGTTCACTAATTCAGTGTTTGCCATGATTTTGTAGAACATATCTATGATGAATGATGAGAATTGACTGTGTATCTGCATACGTCACATGATATTTCAGCCATGTTTCTCCAGAGAAACAGAACCGACAGGACATGCTTATTGTAAGGAATTTCTTCACACGATTGTGGGAGCAAGCAAGTGAGAAATCCATAGAGCAGGCCATTAGGCTGGAAAATCAAAGGGACTTGATCTCCCTTCCTGAGTCTGAAATCTGTAGGGGCAGACTGAAAGGCTGCAGACAGAGGTGGGATTTCAATGTTACAGTCTTGAAGCAGACTTTCTTTTACTATGGGAAATGTCAGTTTTTGTTCTTAAGGCTTTCAACTGATCAGATGAGGTCCATTCACATTATAGAAGATAATAACCCTTACTTATGTTCAATTGACTATAGATGAAAATCATGTATACAACGTCCTTCACGGTAACATCAGTGTTTGATCAAACAATGGGCACTGTAGCCTAGTAGGCACATAAAATTTAATCATCATGATTTAGAATTATCACTTAATAGAGTTTTCTTTTAAATCAGATAGGTTTTTTAAAAGTTGCAAGTAAAAATGCATTCATACGTTATATGTTTATGTATGCAGTTACCTTTTCCAGTTACCTTTATTTCTTCATGTCTTTTTAAGTACTGTCTACTGTTCTTTTATTTCTTCCTCTGAAGGACTCCCTTTATTATTTCTTGTAAGGAAGATTTGCTACTGGCAAATTTTCTGCCTTTTTTTTTTTTTTGATCTAGAAATGCTTGAATTTCTCCATCGTTTTCAAAGGAGAGTTTCGATGGATCTAAAAGTTTTTGTTAACATTCCTTTTCTTTTAGCACTTTGACTATATCATCTCACTACCTTTTGGCATCCTTCTGTTTCTGATGCAAAATCAGCTGTTAATCTGAGCAAAGATCCCTCATATGTGAATAGCTACTTCTCTCTTGTTGCTTTAAAGATTCTCTTTGTTTTTCAGCAGTTTCATTATTGCTTGTCTAGGCATGACTCTCTTTGACTTTACCCTGCTTTGAGTCTATTGAGCTTCTCAGATGTGTAGATTAGTCTTTTGATCAAATTTGGAAAGTTTTCTACATTATTTCTTTCATCTCTTTCTGCCTCTGCCTCTCCTCTCTGTCTAGGACTCCAATTATGTGTATGTTGATGCCCTTGATGGTCCCATAGATTTCTGAGGTTCTAACCACTTTTCCTTTTCTTTTTCTTTTTTTGAGGTACGCGGGCCTCTCACTGTTGTGGCCTCTCCCGTTGCGGAGCACAGGCTCCGGACGCGCAGGCTCAGCAGCCATGGTTCACGGGCCCAGCCGCTCCGCGGCATGTGGGGTCTTCTCGGACCGGTGCACGAACCCATGTCCCCTGCATCGGCAGGCGGGCTCTCAACCACTGCGCCACCAGGGAAGCCCCACTTTTCCTATTCTTTCTGTTCCTTAGGCTGGATAATCTCAGTTGACCTGTCTTCAAGTTTGCTGATTCCTTTTCCAGCCTTCTTAAATCTGCTACTGAGATCCTCTAGTAAATTTTTCATTTCAGTTATTTTAATTTTCAGCTTCAGCATTTCTCTTTGATTTGTTTTAAAAATCCCTACCTTTTCATTGTATGCTCTATTTGATTAGATATCAGTTATGCTTTCCTTTTATTCTTTTAACATAGTTTCCTTTATTTCTTAGAACATATGTAAAATGGCTGATTTAAAATCTTTCTCTTAATTTGTACTCATCTTAATCTTTGCATAAATTTTCCAATGTCTGGACTTCCTAAGGGGTAGTTCCCATTGATAGTTTTTACCCCCTTGCATGGAACAAACAAGTCACCCATTTAAAATGTACAATTCAATGTTCTTTGTTTATTTGTTTGCTTTAATATAAGCCATACTTTCTTGTTTTTGTCTAACTTTGTTTTTTTTCTGGATTGGTTTTTTTTTAATTATATGTAGTAACTTTGGAAATAAAATTCTCTTCCCTACTCAGGATTTGTTGTTGTTTCTATTTATTGGGGTGTGTTTGTTTAGTAACTTTTCTGAACTAATTCTGTAAAGTCTGTATTCTTTGAAATGTATGTAGAATGAAGTCTCTCTCTGGATATCTTAGTGTCACCTAATGATTAGATGAAAATTTATTTAACTTTATTTAACTGCCTGGAACTAGCAAGTCTCCCAGTTTCTGTCAATAGGCTCTGTGTGTGTCGGGGCACCCCTTAAACACTAGGCCAGGCAGTTAATTCTGCCTTTATTTCCTGCTTGTTCAGGTTCTCAAGTTTAGCAACGGGAGGTTAGAACATCCTCATGACTCTTCTGACCACGTGCATAGCCCCGGGCAAGTGCAGAGCCCCACACATGCACGTGGCCTTCTATAATCCCAGGAACATGTCAGAGATTTTTACAGCCTCCTATGAATATCTCAGTCCTCAGTTTTTCCTTTAAAGTTTTCTGGGTAGCTATTATTTGTTCAAAATGTAATCTGCTGCCTCAGGCAGCTGTAATGTTAAACAATTGTTATTTCATTTTTATTTATTTATTTTTTTTTGTTGTTGTTGTTGTTGTTGTACGCGGGCCTCTCACTGTTGTGGCCTCTCCCGTTGCGGAGCACAGGCTCCGGAAGCACAGGCTCAGTAGCCATGGCTCACGGGCCCAGCCGCTCCGCGGCATGCGGGATCTTCCCGGACCGGGACACGAACCCGTGTCCCCTGCATCGGCAGGCGGACTCCCAACCACTGCGCCACCAGGGAAGCCCGTTATTTCATTTTTAAAAAAAATGCCCCAGGGAAGAGGCTATTCACTTTGAGGGAGCTCCAAGTTAGGACAAATGAGTAGGAAACAGCCAGAGAAGGCAATTTTAACAATTCCTGGAAATGGTGCTTTGAAGGAGCACCAATCCCATGTGGCCTCCTCCAGTAGCCATCTTGCAGATTTGGCCATGATTGCTGGCTGCTCATTTTTAAGGCTACCACGGAACTGGAGATGTGGAATGAAAAGAGCCCAAGTTAAAAAGCCCCACAGCTCATAGTTATTCTTGAGGTTCAGTCACTTTTCTTGAATAAGCACTTCCTGGATTGCTGCAAGCCTTTGATTAATTTACAGACTCCTTAAAATTATTTTGACAATTTTTCCAGTTTTTGTTGTTGTTGTTGCTGTTTATTACGAAGCAGGTTTTTGCATTTTTGGAGGTTCTTAGTTTGGCACTTTCACGGAACACCATCCTCCCACAAATGTTTGTATTTTTAAGACAGTATTTCAGTTAACTGTTTACAGATTTCACAAAATACTGAACAAACAGGTGTATCTGATACTCCATTAACTGATTTATCTAATAATTCATTCACCCTTCCTTGATATCCACCCCTAATGCTGTGCTCCAGCCATAACAAGCCACTTGCAGTTTTTCTGATATGCTGCAACCAAGCTTTAGCTTTGTAACTCTGAACAACTTACTCTCTGTTCAAATATCCTGTTCTTCCTCCTACCATTTACCAGAACAATTTCTACTAATCCATTAGAATTCTTATCAGGTATCATCTCTTTTGTAATTAACCCTTTTCAACCAGACAGGTTTGGGAGTGTCTCACATACTGCTGTAGCACCCTGTGTACCTCTATTACAAGAGTCGTCAAATGCTACCATATTTATTTTTCTCCCTAAATATAAAGAACGTTCACCAAAAGATATTTGTTGAGCAAGAGGACAGCACAATTCCAACTTAGTACATACAAATTTAAACATGTATGACTACATACATACAAGAAAAACATAGAAAAATTTTTTGCCTAGATGTCAAGTTGTTATCTCCGAATGGTGATCGCAATTCTTCTGTTTGATAATTTTCTGTATCTTCTAATTGTGAACCCATAGCTTTTCATATTTGACTTTTTTTTTTAAAGAGATAATTTGGAGGACCTGGAATCCAACCTTGGAATAGTCATATGTGTCTGCAATAGACTGATCTACCTCTGGAGGATCCTGCTGTCAGGGGAGACAAATCAAGATCCACAGTGGGCCCTTTCAGATGCACAGAATGTGGCTACACAGGAAGTCTGACTTACTCTTGTTTAACAGGCCAGAATCCCTCTGGCAGCCACTGGAGCAGCCTTAGGCCATAGCAAAAAAATTTCTCTAAGCAGTTCTACCAGCACAACAGAGGTACTTATTGTGAAATTTCCCTACCACTACCTTTACGGCTGAATCCAAATACCACGATTTTTCATACCTGCTGTCTACCGTGGAAAATGACTCTGGTGACGCTCCTATGACACTGTCTTGTTCATGATGCTTAACATCATAAAATACTGACTGGTGACTACATGACATGCACTTAACACCACTGCCCATCTAGCAAAGAGAAAACAATGATATTTGTCCCATCTTCAGAATCTCAGTCAAAACCCATCTACTCTTGCTTTACACACTATTTAATCAAGTTTCTAAATATAAGGATACTTAGTAAAATGTATTTTGGAAAGGAGGGAGAGGTTTAGGCATTTTAGAGTTAAATGATAGACATCTTTAGTCTTGAATATTTGGGGGCAATATATGACCCTATGTCCTTTTTGTAATCTGCAAATGCCTGCAAACACGCCTGCAGGCATCAAGTGGCATTTTCTCTGCCATTCCTTTCTGATATGGCAAGGAGGTACACTTAAAATTTTGTCTAGATTTTTGTGGTTCTAATTTCTTATTGTCTCTGAGTCTTTGATGTCTAAATCTTCCTTCAGTTCAGATTGAATTATGACCATTAAATTCTGTTAAATTCTACCACCTCCAGGCTATGACTCCAACTTCATATTTCCAACATTTATACCTTATTTCTGATTCTTATTGACCAACTCTTCAACATGGAGGTTTCCCAAGGATTTTCTGCTTTGAACTCAATCCAAATACACCGATGAGCACTCCTGAGGTCTCCCTTGTCCTCCTGTTCTACATTTTGAGAACTTGCCATGCTCTTCCTCTGAGACAGGCTCCCTGAAACACTCCCAGACCCCACCTGTCTGGGAGCAGATAAAGAAGCTCAGCCATCAAGCTAGGGTGTCCTGACCGTGTTTTCTGCTTTCTGCAGGTTGCCATTTCCAGGACTTATGATCTTGAGCACTTCTAATATGAAAAATACCAACTGTGTCCTATGATGAAAAAAAGCAAAAACAAACAAAAAAGAAAAATGAAAACAACCCCCCCTCATAATAATTCAATAAGCGACTCCTTCAAGGAGCTTATGGTCTAGTGGTAGTGGTGGGGAAGACAGGTGCAAAATCGCTACTCAAGACAGTAAGCAGATAGCATAAAACAATTACCAATGCGTAATGGTTAGGTACAGAAAAGCACAAATCTTGTCTAGAACGTTCACTTAGGTGGAACCGTTGAATTGTGGTTGGTCACTGTTGCACAAAACTTCTCCATTTTTCTCCCAGAACCAGAATGGGGTCCATCCTCCTTCATGGTTCTGCTGAAGGTACCTCCGGTCCTACCTCCCTCTCTATTTTCATCTCTCCTCTCTTGCCCTTCTTAGATCTCATTCTCAATGCACCTGAGCCAGTACCCTTCACCAAATGTTCTTTCTAAACACATGATCCTTTGTGTCCAGAATGCTCTTATCTGGCCCGTTTTGCTCCCTGTTCTTCCAGACTCAGCTCAGGCATAACCTGCAGACAGGAAGCTTTCCTGAGCAGTCCAGCCAGATGTGTCAAACTCCCTCCTTTATGCGCCTGATACTCCCTTCCTCTGTCCATGCTGCTAATTTGATCACTGATATTATAATTGCTATTTCTCTGTCTCCACTAACAGAATGGGATCCCCTTGAGGATATTCCCGTGCTTCCCCTACTATCCCTCAACAGAGACTAATTAAATGCCAAACTAAGACTCCTTTTTATGTATTGTGGCAATGCAGACACACACACACACACAGACACACACACACACACACAGACACACACACACAGACACACACACACACAGACACACACACACAGAGACACACACACACACACATGCGCGCACGCGTGCGCAGCGCCCCTATTTTAATTATCAGTTCCAGACTGGGCTGAAGGATTTACAGTTAACTAGAAATGCCCCCCAAAAACTCTCACACAAGAGATTTTCTTTCCCCTGGAAGAGCAGTTTCACCCCTATCTCAGTTTCAGTTTTAAAGCCACTAGCCCTTCTTTTCCTTCCTGCAAATTGCCAGTCTTGAAAGAATGCTGAGAATGACCCCAAGCACAAATGAACGATGCCTGTGCAGAAGAGTCACTGTCGTTTAAAATGCACCTCAAATGGCAGGGTTGTGATGGATTCACTTCTCCTGCTGTCCTTGAGAACCAGAAGGGGCACCCGTGTTGGGTAATAATTGCTCTGCCTTGCTTGAGGGCATAGCACTTGCCTCATAGGACATTGATTCACTTGGATAGTGTGTCTATTCCAGCCCCAGGGCATTCCCCACCGTTGAAATTAACGCAGAACAGGAGGAGATAAGTGTGTAAGTCGGGGGCTTTGGGGAGCCCTGAGGCTGATATCGATGAGGCAGTAGCTGTGGAAGTTGCTTCCTGTGGCTCTTCTCCATCACAGCAAAGGCAGACTGAGTCCCAGACTAGGAGTGAAACCACTCCCACCACCAACATATTGAAAACCATCTTTGCAACACTTCAAAGGGAAAGAGAAACATTGGAGAACTTCCAGAATTAACAGATGGGGTCTAGAAATAAAATCAGCAAAGGAGAACGTGTCTTCTTGAGTCCTTGGGCTCAGTGTCCCATCAACATATGGAATTTTAGCCCATTTACTTTTTAACACTGTGTAATCCTAACATCATGACTAAAACCCCTTCAAAATTCAATGAGACTGGAACCAAGATACTCTCGTGCTCCTGTGCTAAACAATTCTGGGATGAAGAATATTCTTCCTGCTTCTAGGCTCATCAATACAAAGATAAGGCAAAAATTGCTTAGAGACTTCCTCCAGGAAATATCTATTCCTGGAAAATACAACTGCACCTCAATTAACCTAGTTCACTTGTTGAGGCTAACAGCTTGCTAATCAATACTCGCTTTGACAACTCTCTTCACGTCGACAAATCCAAAGTTCTTAGATAACCCTGCTCAGTTTCAACCAGTTCCCAACTGTGCAAGCCCTGTCCTGAAATCACCCAGTCCAGGCTCCCAAAACTTACGTGTCTATCTTTCCCTGACTTGTCTTTTGAAGATGAAAGAAGACAACAAGAGAGTGGTGTTTTCCCTCAGGGATGTAAGTCTAATAGTCTTCATTCAGCTCTGGGGAGTCAAGGAGCCCACATCTCTAATAATTTATTCCTCTTGAAACTAAAACTTTGTGTATAATTTTCTGTCGCACTTATCTCAATCCCCTGACACAGTGGAGAACAACCTACCTTCAACCTGTACACATATTGCTGTGACACACAGCCTCTCCCTTCCCTTCATCCTCCCCAGATGCTGCTGCTACCTGGTGTTCTGACTCCTCTTTCTCCCCAGATGAGCTCACTGAAAGCTTGTTCAAGATGGCTGCTTGGGGCTTCCCTGGTGGCGCAGTGGTTGAGGGTCCGCCTGCCGATGCAGGACACAGGGGTTCGTGCCCCGGTCCGGGAAGATCCCACGTGCCGCGGAGCGGCTGGGCCCGTGAGCCATGGCCGCTGAGCCTGCGCATCTGGAGCCTGTGCTCCGCAACGGGAGAGGCCACAGCAGTGAGAGGTCGGCGTATCGCAAAAAAAAAAAAAAAAAAAAAAAAAAAAAAAAAAGATGGTTGTTTGTATCTTCTCCTCTGAGTCAATTTCCCTTTACACTCCTTCTCTCAATGGTGAAACTCACCTCTTTCTCTCTCTCTCTGTCTCTCTCTCTCTCTATATATATATATGTATATTTATAACCATATAAAATAATTGGATTTCAACATATTGTACCTACACACAATTTATTTATACACTTCTGTGCAAAAACTAAAACAAATAAGAGGCTATAGAATATAAAGTCACAGGCAAACATATTAAATAGAATGTAGAGTGAAGAAGTTCTAGCTAAAGTTTATTCCCTTTGGGGAAAGAGTCAGGTATTGTGTCTTACGGAGTCATTTCACTAGATCTTGCTGTCCTGGATATTTGGAAGCTCCTTGTTGTGACTGCCTATGACTTGATGGGTTGATAGAAATAAATAAAATGGTCTTATTGCCTAACTGGTTCTACCTAATGATTATGGCTTCTCTACGGAAGAGGAGGATAAGCCTAGGGAATGCCTAAGGCGAGGCATCTAACAGAGCAACGAGGGCTCTTCCAGGCCTTTCCTGCTCCCAGGGAAGGAAACTACCACCCAAATGACCAAGGCTAGGAAGGCATAGGGGTCAACAGTGGTAACACATTCAGTACTGTTGTGTACTAAGCATTCTTTATTTCTGTTCAACTCAAAGACAGATCTGTATTCCTCTTGAGGTTCTCATACAGTATCTGTCATGGTGCTCAGAAAGTGTTTACTGAGTAATAGTAAATTCCAAGGACTATTTTAGGATACGACTCTTGAGAGCACAAACATCAGGCTTATGTGCTTTTCTTATACATTGTCATACATAATTAACTGCTTAATAAAATTTTCCCAATGACGGTGAATCTAAATATATATTACTATAGAAGTTTTAGCCCCATGTGGCCTTTCACTATAGCTTACATTAGGGCTCTGACATTCTATAATTGCTGGGGACAGGTTTTGCATATCAACACAAAATGTAGTCATTATTAATAATTTACTGGAACAAGCTTCACTCTGATATAATAAATGAATTATTAATCAGTGTTCCTAAGGAAAATAGTTCTGAACAGAAGTTGCTTTATTTCTTCTTCCCTGCTTGGGTTTTAGGTTAGCACAATATTTGCAGAAGAAACAGATGTCACAAATTTAATTTTGTACACAAGTAAAGAGTGTTACTTTTCAAGATCCATCACGTTACTTCAAAATATATCAAAATTAGCACATCCAGTGACAAACTAATTTAAAGGATGTGCTCGAGCCAGGAAAAAGAGGCATTCCTGGCCTTTCGAAGAATAGACATGTTAGGCAAAGATCATTTGGACCAAGTTCTAACAACACTGGGAGATTTACAAGAGAACAGATGCTAAATTATTTTTTTAAAGAATGATGGAATCTGTCAGTGTCTCCAATTTACGAGTGCTTTATGAGTGATGTAATGTGTAATCTGCATTGAAAGGAAAGGCCTCTTCCATCTATCCCACGCCCTGTGTCTCTAGCTCCTGGAATAGTTTCTGGTTCAGAGAAAGCTCTCAGTAAATAGTGTTTGTTTTAATAATAAAACATGGCATGATAGCTATCTTTAAATAAAGGTAGCAGTCTGTCTAGCTGGAGAGAGAAGATCTTCACTGTTGAGAAGTTCAATGATGACCTTAACACATAATTAAATGGCAAATGGCTTGAAGAGTCTTCCTGCTACAATCTGTTATCAATTAACATGGAATGTATGTCTGCTACAAGGCACCTTGGTTCTCACTAGAGATTCAGAATTGGGTACGACCTAGCTCTCATCCTTGGGCAGATCTTAACCTAGCAGAAAAAGAATAAACAGTCTGAACTGATATGCTCAGGGAAAGCTGCTAGAATGACTTGTTTTTTAAGGTTCCCAGTGCAATCAAATACTTACCTTGCTAGGAACACATCTTGGCTTTCCAGTGCCTACAAAATCAAAGCCAGACTCCTTAGCAGGAGCTATCCTGCTCAACCTTACCTGACCCCTCCCCTCCCCTTGTATTTTTCACTCCCATTCCTCTGAATAACACCCTGAACTCCAAGACCGTTAGCTTCTGGGCATTCACTGGACACTTTCCACTTCATGGAAACCCCGTCTCCTATAGAAAACTCAACTTCTCCACCCTGTCACCCCACAGCAATTTATTATCCATCTATTTCTGAGTCCTTATTAGCCTTATAGACTCTACTGAGATATGACTTCCTCTAATAACAGCCTTCTCTGACACAAGAACTACAGATTATAGGAGTCAGTATTGATATTGTCAGCATTAAACGTATTTAACAGAGCCAAAAATTCAGAATAAAACTAGAGATGGTAAGTTTGTGTGGATCAAATGGAAGTATAGAAACAAGAGCTTAATATACAAACACTACTATATATAAAGTAAGTAACCAGCAAGGACCTACTGTGTAGCACAGGGAACTCTACTCAATATTTCACGATAACCTATATGGGAAAAGAGTCTGAAAAATAATGTGTATCTGAATCCCTTTTGCTATACAACTGAAACTAACACAACAGTGTAAATCAACTACTTCAATTTTTAAAAAAAGTTAACAAAAACATACTAGAGGAAGAACTGATGTGATTAGAGCATTGACCAAAGAGATAGCAGTGGACGTAAAAGCAAAGGGAAATATAGAGATGTTACTGGTAAGGACTCTGCTGCTTTCTATTCGAGTTAGAATATAGAGACTAAACAAAAAAATGTATCACTATTCAAAGATACGGCTATTAATAGAAGTAGGAAAATTGAAAATTGGAGGCACACACAGGGTTTAAGGTGGTGGCAAAACATCTAGATAAAATTGACTAGTAAGTGTTTAAAATGTGGACCTTTAGATTTAGAGAAAGCATAAAGATAAAGATGATGGTTTTGAGGTTTGAAGTTCATTTCTTTGTAGCATTTCAGCAAATGTTATTTACTTGTAATGTCTGTTTCCCTACCAGACCGTCAATTCCACAAACAAGGTCTATATTCTCAGTTGTTATAACTCAAGCAACAGAAATAGTGTCAGGCACATAGTAGTGGATTAACTGACAGTGAAAAAAAATATTACTCCTGAAAGGGAACCCTGATATAGCCTATAGTGGATGGCACATATTGTTGCTTCAAACATGCTTTCTGCCTTAAAGAAGTTAGTGCCTTGAGAAAATGAGACATACATAACACACTTTAGACACCTAGGCAGAAAAAATATAGGCCAGAGGTATAGACGTACAGGCAAAGGACATGGGAACTTGCTTCTGGCAAGTGGGGGGGAACGTATATGTAAGTGTTTTTATTTGGTCTGGTCTTTTAGTGAAGGAAATCATATGGAGGTCTTCCCAGACTCAAAAGAAGTTATAATTGTGAAGTTTATGTGGCTTTTCCTCCATGTTAGGGTAGAATTGATGCTCTTTCCCGTTTTCCTAGATAGTTTATGCAAGATATTTAGGCTTTATTTATGCAAGATAATAAGGCTTTGTTTTGTTTGTTTGACTTTGTTGTTTTTTTTTTGTTATCAATAGATATTAGTGTCTCATTGCTTCTTGGTGTAGAAAGAAGGTGAAGGGAAGAAGAGGCTACGGACAACCGGGGGCCTAGAATGAGTTAGGCAGCTTTCCTATCCATCTCCTTATCTCCAGGTTGACCTCTTGTTCTTGCCCTGGGACCTTCCAGATGCCACTGATGGTATCCCCCTCAGATGGGTGCCTTCTCTGCTGCAGGCTCTTATGGCCCTTGTTCTGGGCTAAGACTTCTTCCATCTAAGTGATTCTTCTGTCAACAGCTTGAACCTTCTCATTTGTTGACAGCCGTGTTCTCATTCTCTTTCCTGTTACATGTTGTCCTCACTTCCTTATTATTATTTCAGTAGAAACAGAGGCAAGAGAAAGCAAAATCACATGATTTTGACTGGATGATTTTAATAATTTAGATTTTAGTTATTCAATAATGAAGAGTTGGAAATGCAAGCTACAATATTAATTATTCTTGGTTTTTAGGGTTTATAACTCTGGGATGTGGGCTCACATCAGATTAATATAAAAATGAACATTCAACTATTGTTTTATGATAATTCCTAAAATCTGTGAAATACATTAAGATGTTGATATACAAGAAGAGATTAACACTTTGCCTGGACTCAAAGTGATATTCTGTTTTTAAAAAAAGCCTGTAGGTTTTCAGTATAATGTTTCAATCAAAATGCATGTGTATACACACATAATTGGATTTTTATTATCTAAAACTCTCAATTTTTCTCTAAATACACCCTTGCATCAGAAGAGCCAAAGCACTTGGATCTGCAGACCTGCTTGTATTTTTGCAATAAATGCTGATCTAATCTGAATATTGGTAGTATGATTGGTTCAATGGAGGTGTTAGTGTTGGGACCACTAACTATTTCATGGGTATTGAGAACACCTTAACCTTATGTAGTCAGTTTCCTCTGAGATCCGTTTATTCTAAAGCAGTACCAGGTACAGGCTAAATAAAAGAACTAGGGTCTGAGGGAGCATCAAGGCATGGAGGATTCATCCAAAAGTGTTACATAACAAAAGAAACAAAACAAGGAACACGTCAAAGCTGTTGCAGAAGGCTGATTTTGAGGCAGGGAAAGCA
The DNA here is from genome assembly GCF_002837175.3 of Physeter macrocephalus. Taxonomy (NCBI): domain Eukaryota; kingdom Metazoa; phylum Chordata; class Mammalia; order Artiodactyla; family Physeteridae; genus Physeter; species Physeter macrocephalus. The sequence continues at coordinate 33,837,202 of NC_041215.1, forward strand.
GGAGCAGCTGAGAAGTTCACAGGCAGGAGGAGGTAGAGCCAAGGCTCAGGAGTCAGATGAGAAGAGAACTGAAGTGGATTTGGTTTCTGGCCCAAACTATGTCATAGTGTGTGGTTTTCCCCCCTATAGATCCCACCTCAGATTGTTGATACCACATCTAGTAAGGAGGTGAGAGCATGGTGATGCCAGAAGACAGCCAAATACTAATACTGCAATACTGCAGTATAGTATTTTGCAGTATAGTATATTGCAGTATAGTATACTGCAATATTTAGCAATTTGGAAATGAGCACTTCGTTTCATATCATTAGAGGCCAAAAGAACGAGACCAGAAATGTTAAGATGGCTACCAGCTACCAAATTAGACCTAGGGCCATATTAAAGTCCATGAATTTCTGTTGTGTCTATGAAGTTTGGGGCACTGAGAAGTGTAGAATATATAACTAGAAACCACATACATATGAGAAATAAAGAACACAGACCACTAGCCTATACATGATATAAACCTAAATCCCTTCCCTTAAGCTTAGATAGAGGACTCCACTTCTGTTAATGGACCACTTTGTCCTTAAAAATTGTCTATTTACAAATGATTCTGTATAGACAACTTGTGGGGTTTGTATTTGTTGATTTTCTAAACCTAGGACCCTAAGGACATATGCATAGGACCAGTTGCACAGCAGGCCACCAAGGACCAGAAAGGTTCTATCATGACATAGGAGCACCAGGTAAAGCTAATCAAGTGAGAGAGTTAAGCAACCAGTTGAAGAATTTAAATCAATGGTCATCAAAAAGTCTATGACTACTCCCTTTTCTCTTTATGGAAATGCAAGTCAGAGAGGTTTAAGAGAATTTTGATGATCATGCTTCAAACAAAACAAGCAGTAAGTCTTGTGGAGTTTTTATTTGAAACACACAACATTGATAGGAATGAGGTCAAGGGCTCCACACACCATTTATTGATGTTTCTGAGAAAGTCATCAGACTTTCTCCTCATTCTCCAAAATGTCCTAAAGTATTAATTGTTTCTACATCCCTTTTTGACACTCCTTAGTAATTTCCCACAAAGCGAAGACAACTGCTACCTTTTCTGGAGAAGAACTCTTGTGTCTTTGGAGAAAACTTAAGCTTTCCCCCATGGAAGAAATATGTTCCTCCTGTTCCATGGAGAAGAAAACTAGATGGAACAAACGAGCTGAATCCCATGCCTGGAAGGCTGGTGGACAATAAACTGAGGAGGTTACGGAGGAGAATAAAGGCAGAGAGACGTCAACTAGAGATGAGAAGTTCACCAATGTCTAGCTAAAGTGTGGAATGATGAGACATTTACGTGAAAGGTGTAGTACTGGTTTTTATATTTGTATGAACGTGAAGTATCCAGATAATAAAGCTTTTTTAAACATGATAAGTTCCCATATCTTTACATATTTCCAAATATGATGTATGTAGTTAAGGGGTTAAATAGTTGATTGAAGAACAAAACGGGTATATCTTGCTCTGTTTAATTTAAATAAAATACATTACTCATTCCCCTAAAAATGCCCCCAAAGATGTTCTTTTGTTTCTTCACTGTATATCAATGCTGAACAAAGTAAATATTAATTAGGGGAAGCCAAAACTTGTAAACTTCAAACGTTGCATCCTACTGGAATTCAGGCAGAATATATATTGATATTTTTAAGAGCATTATTTGGGTGTAGCCCTTGCTTATCTATCCACTAAGAATAGAACGAAACGAGGAGCATGTCCTCTAAGTAAACGTGGGGGAGAGGGTGTCCATTACCATCTGGAATAAAATGAAAAATGTTAGTAAAATAGCTGGATTGTTTGACTCTGTTGCCTTACATTCAGCTAATTTTGAAAGATCCATTCACTCAGTTTTCTATTGCTGCTTTATGCTAGGTGATAATAAATGGTATGCCTTCCCTTGCTCTGTTGAATTTGAATAAAATAAATTACACCTCACAAAGAAAGATGAAAAACCAAAATAGTAACAATTTGGCCCCAACTGAAGTCTTAAATGAAAAGCCACAAGATAACTTAGTCCAGAAACTTCCAATACAAGAGAGACTTCAATAGAAACTTTCTTTGCAGAAAAAGAAAAAATATATATATATGTATATTTTTTCTATTGAATTGATAGAGTCATGTTAATAAGAATTCTCCCTCAGGTTATTAAGCATTATAGGATTGAGTGTCTAATTTTGGAAGAGGGAATAAAGGGGGTAGTGCTAAAATGTTACCTGATGTAAAAGGAGAAGAATTTGGAGCTGTTGATTCAATCTTTGGAGAGGGAGAAAGAAATGTGTTTAAAAAGGAAAATCTAGCAGAATGGAAAGAGATGGTATCAGAGTATATGAAACTGCTGGAATGGCTGAAATGCAATTTAAAAATTAAGGTGGAAAGTTATTTGACTGTTTCCTCCATCTCAGAAGACTTTTATTTGGACTTAGAATGAAAGTCACATGGCTCACTTTGCCCTCAGGGCCCTAAATCCCTACAGACCTGACCATACTATCTTTATCTTCTTGCCTTTCTTTTCATCATTTAAGTGTCAGCTCAGCTTCACTGTGAAACCTTATAAATCTCCAATTTAAATAATTCTTTGTACTGTCTATCAAATCACCCTGTTTTGATGCTGTATGGCTTTCTTTGCTTCCTAAAAATTATCCTGTTTATATTTGTATTTATTTCCTGTTCCCCTCACTGAAACACAAGCTGTTTGAGAGCAAAGAATGTGTTTGCCTCAAATTTCAAAGCCTGGAACTCTACCTAGGACCAACAAATAAATATTTTGGAAGGAGTGATGTTTTTACTTGGCTCACAATGAACACAATGCTCCATGTGACATATGTAGTTTATCCTTATTAATCACTTTTATGTATCTACCACCATGTGATGGGCTGTGGAGTCTGCGGTAGAAGTAAGAGATAAGCTTTGCTCTTTCAATTCGGTCCTAAGGAAACCAGGGACTCCTGAAGCATGTTAATAGAGAACTGAGACTCAATTATGTCTTCCAAGACAATGCAGAAGATTGGTTAATATGCAAGGAGATAGCGAACTTTTAAGGAAAGAGAATGAAGCAAGGTTTGTATGATAGGACTTTATTTAAACAACACAATAAAATCTTTGGTCCAGTATGTTAAGCCTTCTGATAAGTCACAATAATTTGCTAACTATAGAAATAGTTTACAACTGATAACATTTTATCATTCAGCTTTTCCTCTCATTCTCCCTTAATATTAATAAAAAACACAAGAAAAGGTGAAGATTTTATAAAAATTCAGACATTTACATATCATAGAACTCAGTAGTTCACTTCATGGATGAGGAAAATAAAGTCTAGACAGTTAGTGATGAGCCATAGCAGATAGTGGCAAAGTTCTAACTGGACATTACATCTCCTGGAAGATGGCCCAGTGGTTTTCTAAATAAATAAATCAAGCCTCTAAGGTCTTCCAGAACTAGAGTTCTTTATCTCTGAGGTCCCTGCTATTCTATATTAAACAAACAAACAAATAAATATTCAATACCCTTTCTGTTTTGTGTGCCTATTTTGTATTTTGGGAATCTGGGCCCTCTAATTGGAGAGTTGGCTGCAGGGTTAGGGATAAAAATGAACAGAGAAAAATAGGTCAGAAGGGGAGTATCTAGGAGGAAAATATGCATATGTATGCATATACATATATACATATATATGTATTTACATGTTATTTATTTAATGTTGGTTGGGTTGTTGAATTATTTCTGTGTAATCAGAAACAGGGCTATTTTCTTTCTGACGAGAGTGAGGTAGAAGTTTCTATCTCAGCATTTGATATTGTAGAATATGAGTTCTGATAGCCTGGGTTTAATTCCCAGATCTTCTACTTAGTGGCTTTATTGGAAATGAATATAAATCTTTTGGTCTCAGTTTTTTTCCCTTAATGTAGTGTGTGTAACAATAATGTCTCCCTCACAGTGTTTTTGGGAGGAGTAAATGTGTTAACACATGAGATGTTAGCAAGATCTGGAGATAGAATTGCCGGATCTAGTCTGGGTGTTAGGGTGTATGAGGGCAGTGCACTGCCTTCTCTCCAGAGACATGGGCTGAAAAGGCCTCTGCCCTCCCTATCCATCACCAACTTCTTATGTTCCATCCCATGTTTGAAAATAATCTACCAAGTAATTTATGTTACAATATAAAGACCCTAAAAGCAAGAAACTGGATTCTTAGTGGTAAACTTCTAGTGCTATTAACAGGTTAATGAGATGTAAGGTGTGTGTGTTTACCATTAGGATGGTGGGATTCACCTTCCATCTACCGCTCAGACCAAATTCTGCCAACTTCATTCACTTGCCAATTTCTTCTCCACTGAAAAATATCAACAATTTGTATGCTTACAAGGCAAAAGGAAAGCAATATTTTCCTAGTCTCAGCTCTTTGGGATGTACAGAAAGAAAAAAGAAAAAGAAACTGAATTAACTTATTCTATCAGGGTAATGAAGAGGATGGTGATGTGTTTTAACTTTCAGAACATCTACATGTGTCCATCAATTCAGAGGTCTATATGTTCATTCATTAATTCGTTCTATGTATATGTAGATAGATAGATAATATGATGTGTCTCATTCTATCCTATTTCACTTTATTTTACAAAGCCATGAGGATAAACTCCAAAACAAGACAGAATCTTGTCTCTTTCTGATTCTTGCTGGGTAATTTCTATCGATCTCCCTAGGTCTGGCAGGACTGAGTACCAAGCCAACACGTTTCCTCTTATATTATCGTTACAAAAATCAACTGCCAAAGAGCTGATTTCTACATAGGTTTGACCTGGAACAATATTGGCATTTTCCAGCCAAGAAAGAAATTGTACTGATTGCTTGGAATTTGTGTCATGTGGGGCTTGGGTGGGGAATGCTTTAACTCCCAAGGGAGGATTATGTTAAAACTCTATTCCACTACTTTTTTCCAGTCTTATAGGCCTCATCATTGCTCACTTGCACACCTTCTTTCACCCACTGATTCATCCAATACATGCTGGGGAGTGAGTCACAAATTAGTGCAATGTGATAGCACAGGAAAAACATTGTGAACAGAAGATGATTGAGACCTGAAAAGTATAACAGCCTGGGGAACCAAGAGCTTCATGCAGAATGAGTCCTAAGGAAAATGAGAAACACTAAAGTGATATTGGTTCTAATCTGGACACTCTGCTATAGGAAACAACAGCATCAGGCACCTTCAGGGGAGACAGGAAAGGCTCTAACAGACCTGGTGTTTTTCACAGCAACAAAAGATGTCAGCTCTGTAAGCAGAGAAGAAAATGGCACTTGCTTCTCATAGGTAAGAGCATCAGCTGACGTGTGACAGCCCTGAAGTCTCCAGGAATAATTTGGAAGAAATGTGAGAGGCTCCAGAGTAGGATGGGATGAGAAAGAGCCTGTGTGGGGACAGTTACTGTGACTTTTATTTAGCCACGATATGAAGTGCTCTTTGGTAAGATGGCTATCCCCTAGGGATGAGGAAGCAGAGGCCAGGACACCTTAAATAATCTGTTCATGGTCTGAGACCAAGTGGCAGAGCTGTGAATTGAACACAGAATTTTTTGCCAAGTCCATTTTGGTTTTCTATTGTGTGTAGAGAGCACCACGATAACTTAATTTAGCCCCTGCACTGCTGAAAAAATTGCAATTTCTTCCACTGTCCTCTACTGCATATTTCTAGACCCAATCTGTTTTTTAGTATTTTTCTTCCTTTGTAAATAAGATAGGTTTTCTGACTGAAGTCAAGGTATGTCCTTTTAAAGAACATGTTCCACTGAGAATGAATGAGATGGTACCTTCTTGGTGCTGATATTTTAACATTATTCCTATCTGTTATATGTTTTATTGATGAAAAATTCTCAATGAAAAACAGCAATGAAATTTCCCCTGGGCAATAAATTATTGTCAAGATAAGGGGCTGCAACTTTATTTCACCTAGCTGAGAATGCAGATTATTTAAACAAGGCTCCATTTGACCTCTCACTTTCCATGTTTAATTCAGTGTGAATGAACTGTTAATTCTCTGCTCTATCATGTATTTACTGAGAGCAAAAAGGCTCCATAGATTTCCTTATTTCTCAGGCCAACATCCTATACCCAACTATTTTCCTCTACTTACAAATTCCATCAAACTGCTTTTCACTTTAGTGATAGATTCCTTCAATTTTTCAGGAGCAAGCATATATTGGGGGACTTTCTAAGATCTTTTGCTCAAGGGCAAACCTTATTACCAAAATAAGATCAAGTTGAGAAGCACTGTGTTGTCATGAAGTGCTGTCATTAGGCAGGTAGGAGAGGAAAATAATGCAACATGAGAATTGTGTTCTTTTGGTTGTTGCCTATTTGTCCCTGAGATATGCTGTGTGAGCTTGCTTATTTGCTCCAGTCAAAAACTCAAACAGGTTTATACTTATTATTAGAGGCAGGTAGCATAACGGGATGGAAACTTACCTGCTGACGAGCATCTGGCTGCTGTGCCTTTCCTGTAGTTGGAATCTCTCCACTCAGGTGTTAAAGACAACAGCTGCAGAGATATGGCATGTACATCAGCAAGGATGGAAAGTCTCAGATTGGAGGACAAGGAAGATTTATGGTTTTTATATAAACAACTTCTCCCAAAGTGTTTCTCTCTTGTTTTTTGAATGGAAGGAGTCTTTAGTATGTATTGGACCTTACGGAAGAGATCTAATTGATAAAGAGGTTAAAGATTTTGGAAAAATGAGGATTTTACTAACATTTAAATAGCTAACATGTATTTATATAATGTATACGTTATGCCCAGAATTCTTTTAAATGCCTTGCTTATAAAAGTTTACTCGGGCTTCCCTGGTGGCGCAGTGGTTGAGAGTCCGCCTGCCGTTGCAGGGGACACGGGTTCGTGTCCCGGTCCGGGAAGATCCCACATGTCCCGCGGAGCGGCTGGGCCCGTGAACCATGGCCGCTGAGCCTGCACGTCCAGAGCCTGTGCTCCACAACGGGAGAGGCCACAACAGTGAGAGGCCCGCATACTGCAAAAAATAAAAAATAAAAAAAGTTTACTTAATTTTTATCACAAATCCACAAAGTGAATACTCTCATTGTAAATATTTTAAATGAAAATACACAGACACACACACACACAAACGTGGCTTAGATGATTCCTGAGGCGTATCCCTAGGATATGGCAGAGCTGTATTTGAGCTCAGTCTTTCTGGCTCTGTAGTTGATACTTGACCATGGTTCCTGAAATGAGTGCTCAAGTGTCCAGAGCACCACATGACATGAGGCCACTGTAGAATACTTTAAATTTTTGAGCAAAACACAGTGATACTTGACAACAACAAAGCACCATATAAACTACTTGGGTGAGGCATTGGACATTTTCACCTTTAGACTATACCATGCACTTACTAATGTGAAGCTCTCTTCTTAGTTTTTGCTGCCATAAAATGCAAGTGCCATGGGAAAATCACCGTGAAACAGGATACGAGGGTTGTGGCATCCAGTCTGCTTCTATGGTTTTAAAAGTTGTGCAATGTCCAATAGGTACACCTATACCAATGGTAAGTGTGAATGGAAAATATTGCCTGCCATATCAGTAAACAAAGGATGTGGTAGCCATCAAACCATCACATTACAACCACCCAGACGGTGAGCCCTGAGGGAACTCAGAATGGAAACAGAATGCTGCAACCACCCCTAACAGTGCACCCTGAGGAGATACAGGATGAGAAAACACAGGATGCTGGCCCTAGATAGCTGAGGTGTGTATCAAATGAATGACTTCAATGAGCCCAGACTTTGCATCTTCTCATACATAGAAAAGTGCTAAATTCATTAACTTGAGATGTCTGGTTTTTTTTTGATTAACAGTAATCTTTTGATGTTCTGACTACCTGGTCTTTTGTTACAAAAACTCCTATATAACCTGGCTACCCCTCCCCCTCACTTTGCCTCTTCAGAACAGTTTCTCAGCATTATCTGAGATGCTATGTCCTGGGCTTGAAGTCCTCAGAATGTCTGCTGAATAAAACATGACTCTCTACTTTTAGGTTGTGCATATTAATTGCAGCTTTAGCAATAAAATCAAAATTTTTTCTTTCAATTTATGTATATTATTTTTTTCTAGCAGATACAAAGTTATTGGGACATAGTTATTTATTATTATTTTTTGTACTTAGTTTCTTACATTGAACTCATAGATAATTCTTTGGACCTGGGAGTGCAGTGAAAAATTTACTGAGATTCTACCAGCATTGTGAATTTAGAAAGTTTAGAAATATCTGCACTGAGTTGAAAATGGGAAGGGGGAACAAATGCCTAGATGGAGAAGTTAATCTTGGATTAATGGAGGACATTAATGACTTTAATCCAGAGGACGGATATGCCTTATTCTCAAAGAGAAGCACATGGGATCAGAACATATACACTGACATTTTCAAATGAAGAAAAGAGAAATGAAAAGAACTTTGTTCATTTAGCCAGGATCTACTCAGTGAGGAGGGAGTTATTTATTTAATCAAATGCCATCAGTTTTAATTTTTTAGATAAGAGATGTTTCATTGGAACTTTCAGAAAAACAAAGAAAAGAGAGGGAAATAAAATCTATGATTTTAAAGCTTATCAAGATATATCTGATACACCGTGTTTCTATTGATAGCTCTGTATGAGATCTGTGCTGTGTATACAAATATACACATCTGTTCAAATCAATAAACACAAGGAAGCTGGCTTCTGTGAGATGGATGCTGGCATCCATCTAGAGGTACTTACAGCTGCTGTACTAATATGTGCTGGATAAATACATATTCCAAAAATTGTTTTAATTTGGCACTTCTGTCAAAATACCCTTAAACGCTCTCTTCACTCACTTTCTGCCTCAGAGTCTGTAACATGGCACGGTACAGCCCTCTTCTCCCAGTTGGTCTTTTTTGAGGTTTGAGAAATGTCAGTGAGAATAACAAGCAAAAATCCAAAAATAGGTATTCAACTCAAAAGATAGCCAGTATTTAGAAGAGATTATACAGAGAAGAAAAAAATTGTCTTAAACTTACATGGAGAATTCAGTCTCATTTTAGGTAAAAACTTCATCCAAAAGGCTTGATCACATGCCTTTCCCAGCTCTTCTAAAATCTTGTCAATGTTTCTGGGTTACTTTTAGAATGAGGTCTACATTCTTCAAGTCAGCACTTAAAGCATTCAGTTATGTGGCTGTAAGCTATCATGTCAGATATCAGAATTGGGAAAAATACAGAGGGTGGGGGTTATTGAATTCAATCACTGGTACTTACTGTAAGCTTCAGCAAGTTGTTTAACATCTCTGAGTCTCAATTTATTCATAATTAAAAGGAAGAGAGTATGATTTCAGCTTCCAGGAAGATGGAATAGACATATGTTCCTTTATTACTCCTGCTAAGAACAAAACAATCTTGCACAGTTTATAAACAAACAAACAAATACATACATACATAAAATAACAAAAACAAACCAAACCAAAAAAAAAAATGAGAAAGCTGAATGGGAGAGAGAAGATGACAGATCCACTAGAGACCTCACAGCACAAGGGAGAGCCTTGAGTTCACTGGGTCTTCATTTTGCTTCTTCTATCCCAGACATGGAGTGGAAGAAGCTGGGGACAAAGAAAGTCCAAAGGGCACAGACAAAAAGTCCTGATAAAAGTTTGCTCTCTAGCCAAAGAACCAAGAAAGAGGTAGTCTAAAAGGAGAAAAAATGTAGACAGTAACAACTCTACTCCAGCCTTAAATGCTTAGGTGTATATGTAACAAAAGATGTGTAGGAATTGTATGCTGAAAAACACAACAAAGTGATGAAATAAATCTTTTGAAAAATCTAAATAAATGGAGAGATATTCTGTGTTCAGAATTGGACAGCTCAAAAAGTAAAAAAGCCAATTATCCTAAAACTGATATTTAATGCAATTTTTACCAAAATTACAAGATTTCTTCTTGTGGGAGTAGACAAGATTATTCCAAAAATTATATAGAATGGCTAAAACAGTTTTGAAATGGAGAATGAATGAGGAAGAATATTTATCAAATGGCTAAAGTAACCAAGAATGTATGACAATGGCATAGAGGTATATACATGGATCCATTGAACAGAAGAAGAACCCAGAAACAGAACTTTTCAAATATGCTCAACTAATTTTACACAAAAGTCAAAAGCTACTTAATAGGGGAAGTAGATCATTTTAAACAAATGAGGCCAGAGTAATTTTTTTTTCCATGTCATAGGTGAATTTTATTTTATTTTATTTTTTTAACATCTTTACTGGAGTATAACTGTTTTACAATGGTGTGTTAGTTTCTGCTTTACAACAAAGTGAATCAGTTATACATATACATATGTTACAGAGTGAAGTAAGTCAGAAGGAGAAAAACAAATACCGTATGCTAACACATATATATGGAATCTGAGGGGAAAAAAATGTCATGAAGAGATTAGTGGTAGGACAGGAATAATATTCCTGTCCTACCACTAATCTCTTCATGACATTTTTTTTTCTTAGATTCCATATATATGTGTTAGCATACGGTATTTGTTTTTCTCCTTCTGACTTACTTCACTCTGTGTGACAGACTCCAGGTCTATCCACCTCATTACAAATAACTCAGTTTCATTTCTTTTTATGGCTGAGTAATATTCCATTGTATATATGTGCCACATCTTCTTTATCCATTCATCTGTTGATGGACACTTACGTTGCCTCCAGAGTAATTTCATGGACAAAAAAAATAACCTCTACATAAATATCATACCATATACAAAAGTTAACAAAAAATGCAGCATGGACTTAAGTATAGAACACAAAACTATGTAACTTTTGGGAAATAAACACATGGGAGAACATCTTTAGGAAATAAGGCTAGGCAAAGAGTTCTTGGTCTTTACCCCAAAAGCACACACACACACACACACACACACACACAAAAGATAAATACAATTTCATCAAAATTTAAATTTTTTTGTGAAAGACTGTTGAGTCTTTCAAAAGACTGAAGAAAATATTTGCAAACCATTATCCGACAAAAGACTAGTATCTAGAATATATAATGAACCCTCAAACTCAATATTAAAATACCAAACAATGCAATTTTAAAACAGGGAAAACCATGAAGAAGCATATCACCAAAGAGGATATATAAAACTTAGATAAACACATAATATGTTCAACATCATTAGCCATTGGGTAAATATGAATTAAGACCACAATGATAGACCTTTAAGAATGGCTAACATAAAAATTAAAAAAATAGTGCCACATATGGTCACCTTATCTTTGATAAAGGAGGCAAGAATATACAGTGGAGAAAAGACAGCCTCTTCAATAAGGGGTGCTCGGAAAACTGGACAGCTACATGTAAAAGAATGAAATTAGAACACCCTAACACCATACACAAAAATAAACTCAAGGGCTTCCCTGGTGACGCAGTGGTTGAGAGCCCGCCTGCCGATACAGGGGACACAGGTTCGTGCCCCAGTCCGGGAAGATCCCACATGCCGCGGAGCGGCTGGGCCCGTGAACCATGGCCGCTGAGCCTGCGCGCCCGGAGCCTGTGCTCCGCAACGGGAGAGGCCACAACA
>NC_041215.1:33849171-33873366 GCF_002837175.3 Physeter macrocephalus
AACCCAATCCAAAAATGAGCAGAAGACCTAAATAGACATTTCTCCAAAGAAGGTATACAGATTGCCAACAAACACATGAAAGGATGTTCAACATCAGTAATCATTAGAGAAATGCAAATCAAAACTACAGTGAGATATCATCTCACACCGGTCAGAGTGGCCATCATCAAAAAATCTACAAACAGGGCTTCCCTGGTGGCGCAGTGGTTGAGAGTCTGCCTGCCGGTGCAAGGGACGCGGGTTTGTGCCCTGGTCCGGCAGGATCCCATGTGCTGCGGAGTGGCTGGGCCTGCGCGTCTGGGGCCTGTGCTCCACAACGGGAGAGGCCACAGCAATGAGAGGTCCGCATACCACAAAAACCAAAACAAAACAAAACAAAAATCTACAAATAATAATTGCTAGATAGGGTGTGGAGAAAAGGGAACCCTCTTGCACTGTTGGTGGGAATGTTAACTGATACAGTCACTATGGAGAACAGTATGGAGGTTCCTTAAAAAACTAAAAATAGAACTACCATACGACCCCGCAATCCCACTACTGGGCATATACCCTGAGAAAACCATAATTCAAAGAGTCAGGTACCACAGTGTTCATAGCAGCACTACTTACAATAGCCAGTACATGGAAGCAACCTAATTGTCCATCAACAGATGAATGGATAAAGAAGATGTGGCACATATATACAATGGTATATTACTCAGCCATAAAAAGAAAGAAAATTGAGATATTTGTAGTGAGGTGGATGGACCTATAGTCTGTCATACAGAGTGAAGTAAGTCAGAAAGAGAAAAACAAATACCGTATGCTAACACATATATATGGAATCTAAAAAAACAAACAAAAATGGTCATGAAGAACCTAGGGGCAAGACGGGAATAAAGACGCAGACCTACTAGAGAATGGACTTGAGGATATGGGGAGGGGGAAGGGTAAGCTGGTACAACGTGAGAAAGTGGCATGGACATATATACACTACCAAACTTAGGGTGGATAGCTAGTGGGAAGCAGCCGCATAGCAGAGGAAGATCAGCTCGGTGCTTTGTGACCACCTACAGGGGTGGGTTTGGGAGGGTGGGAGGCAGGGAGACGCAAGAGGGAAGAGATATGGGGATATATGTATATGTATAACTGATTCACTTTGTTATAAAGCAGCAACTAACACACCATTGTAAAGCAAATATACTCCAATAAAGATGTTAAAAAAAATAGTGCCAATACTAAATGCTGGTGAGGATACAGAGAAAATAAATCACTCATACATTTTTTATTGGAATGTAAAATCGAACAATCACTCTAGAAAACAGCTTGGCATTAAAAAACAAAAACAAAAAACAAAAGATCTAAAACTAAACATGCAATTACCATATACCCTAGCAATTATACTCCTGTGCATTTATCCCATAGGAATGAAAACTTTGATCCTGAAAAACCCTGTACATGAATGTTTATAGCAGCTTTATTTGTAATAGTATAAAGGTGGAAGCAATCTAGATGTCCTTATAGAAGTGAATGCTTCAACTGTGGACCATCCATATCATGGAGCACTACTCAGTAATAAAAAGGAAGGAACTATTGATATAGTCAACAACTTGGATAAATACCCAGAGAATTATGCTGAGGGAAAAAAAAATGCAGATCCCCAAAGACTGCAAACTGTACAATTTCATCTATGTAACATTCTTTGAGTGGCAAAATTATGAAGATGTAGAGCAAAGTCTCATTTGCCAAAGGTTAAGGAGGGAGTCTGTATAAGAGGGGAGTGATTGTGGCTATAAAGGGACAACCCATGAGATCTTTGTGGTGATGGATTATTTTATGTATTTTAATTGTATCTATGTTCAAATCCTTGCCCTGTAGTGTAGTACAGATTTGCAAATTGTTACTCTTGGGGGAAATTGGGTGAAGGATATGTGTGATCTCTCTGTGGTTATATCTTGCAAACTCATGCCAATCTAGAGTTAAATCAAAATTGAAACATTTTTAAAAAGAAGATAACAATGCCTATACTCTAGATTTGTTGTCAGAATGAAATCTATTTGAAAGTACCTGTTTAACACCTGATATTTAGTAACACTCAGTTTATCTGGTTTTTCTTGCCTTTTCTCTTGCTCCTTTGTAGGTACCTGTGACTTCTTGCAAACTAAATTTTTTCCCCCCAATGGTATATACCATGCCTTTCCCGACCTCTTGACCTTGACAAACTTTTCAGCCTGAACAGATGCTCTGTTACATCTGGGTGTGGGGTAAAGATAAGACCCAGGAGTGGAGCTGATATGACACACAGACACAACAGGTAATTCCCTAAAGCTGTCAAAAGTAGAGATGAGATTTTAAAGGCATCAAAGGATTTGGTATCAAAGGGAAGGAAGCAAGAAGGCCTGGATAATACCCTACTTATCACCCCACTATCCTGGGAGATTCATGAAGACAAAATAGCAGACTAAGAAAATAAGTACCATCTTGCTGATTGTTTTAGGACTCCAGGAGACGTGGGCTGGAGCCCAGGTGTCAAGTTCAAGGTCATAGGCAAGACTTGTGCCCATAACCTTCCCTTGCCACTACCAAACCTTAATACCAGCAACTGACAGTTAGTAATTGAAAGGATAACTGTCTAGTTCCTACAAGGTCCTGGATACATTTACCTACTCTGTAATGTGACTTTGTAGCTAGAGTTCAACTAAAACTAACTTCTTTATTCCATAATAAGTGAGCATTTCCACAGAGAAGCAAAGTGTCTCTGTTCTCCCTAAACTCAGGGGAGATGCAAGGTCAGTGAAGTCAAGGAGAGGAGAAAAGGGCTCAAGCCCCTAGACAGCAGACCGCCTGTGCAGCCGAGGATGTAGAAGAGGGAATGAGTTTCTTCCTGCAGCCACTGGGCTCTATCTAGTTAGAGAGCAAAAGCAAAGAGCACTTAAACCGGGGGATCTCAGCCAGTGTCCTGATGGGGAAGGAGAGACAGCCACCAGAAACTCTCAGGTTTGGGGTCCACGTGGGTAGAATCCAGATGTTTCTGCACTTCTGGCAGGCAGGCAGTCTGTTGTCTGCCTGTCTCAGCAGTGGTAATTCATCAGTCTTCTAAGAAGTCCACCAAGATTTTTCACCTAAATGAGAGCCATTGCATTAAAATCAGGTGCTGTCAGATTATGGCTTATTGGCTTAATTTAGGAAATCATATGGGCACCTAACCTGGGTAGCTTCTAGCTTCAGGGGAATAGACTGGAAGAGAAAATGAGAACGGCCATCATGTCACGGTCCCTAAAGAGGTGGTAGCATGTTATAAAGGCCAAATCCAGCCAAGCGTACTGCCAGGATATTGCAATGATTCCAAGGTTCTTCCTGACTTGCAGGGTGGATGCTCTCTCTCTCATGCAATAGGGTTTTTGAGATCCCAGTCTGCATCACATTTTTGTACTAAATGCTAAGTGGACCTTGGGATTGACTGTGGCTAGGAGTCCAATCCCAAATCCTAAAACCTCCACCGTTTATCGATGCAAATTCCAATGGATACATGAGGGTGTGTGCGCATGTGTGTGTTTAAATAAATACCTGAACAGAATTTTCTGGCTAATGTTTCTTCTGGTGATTGGAGCACACAATCCTTATAGAGTTTCCTTTCTGATCAACTATTTTTTTTCTAATTTTACTGGATCATTGTCAAGTTACAATGTTTTGTTAGTTTCAGGTGTACAGCAAAGTGATTCAGTTATACATATTACTGCCAGGATAGTGCAATGATTCCAAGGTTCTTCCTGACCTGCAGGGTGGATGCTCTCTCTCTCATGCAATAGGGTTTTTGAGATCCCGGTCTGCATCACATTTTTGTGCTAAATGCTAAGTGGACCTTGGGATTGACTGTGGCTAGGAGTCCAATCCCAAATCCTAAAACCTCCACCGTTTATCGATGCAAATTCCAATGGATACATGAGGGTGTGTGTGCATGTGTGTGTTTAAATAAATACCTGAACAGAATTTTCTGGCTAATGTTTCTTTTGGTGATTGGAGCACACAATCCTTATAGAGTTTCCTTTCTGATCAACTGTTTTTTTTCTAATTTTACTGGAGCATTGTCAAGTTACAATGTTTTGTTAGTTTCAGGTGTACAGCAAAGTGATTCAGTTATACATATACATATATTCATTCTTTTTCATATTTTTCCCATATAGGTTATTACAGAATACTGAGTAGAGTTCTCTATGCTCTACAGTAGGTCCTTGTTGTTTACCTATTTCATATATAGGAGTGTGTATATGTTAATCCCAAACTCCTAATTTATCCCCCACCCCAAGTTTCTCCTTTGGTACCATAAGTTTGTTTTCAAACTCTGTAAGTCTGTCTTGGTTTCATAAATAAGTTCATTTATATCATTTTTAAATTAGATTCCACATATGAATGATATCATCTGATCAATATTTTTTGTCTTCATGAGAATCCTGTAGATCCCTTTTATTACTCTCAATAAATGATAATACTAAATATGAGTAGTAATGAAATAATAATGAGAAACAGTTAACATTTTTTCAGTACTTGCATACGTCAGATTATTTTATGCTCACAAAACCCTGTGAATGGAATACTATGTAGGGTTTTTTGGTTCTTTGCATTTTATACATGAAGAAATTGAGTCAGAGAGGTTATTAAAGGTTACTCAAGGTCAATTAGGTCTGACTTAAGAAAATGAGATTTGATTTTTTTCCATCTAGGATACATTTTCTTGCTCCTTTTCTCCAAGGTCAGTTGCCTCATCTTGTTCTCCATCACAGTACCAGAATGAGGTAGGCAGACTTGTCCACAGGGAGCCTAGAGCCCTTCTCTGGGCATTTCCCTTCTCTCACTTTATCTCTCCTGTGAACTCCAGGACTCGTTTCTTTTGAGTCTATTCTAGGGTCCAGAAGCAGGACATCCCAGGTCTTTCTCACTAGCCAATCACATAGGAGGGAACAGAAGGGAAAAAAAAATAAGATGAAAGCTCTAAGCCTGCTCTCCTCCCACCTGGATGAGCTTAACGCCCTTCCCCCACTCCATCCACCCCAAGCTACCTGCACCAATCCATATCTACCATGCATGGTAGCCTCAGGGATCTTCATCTCTGGGGTCAAACAAACAAACGGGGTAAACGGGTCTCCCAAAAGCTTTTCATCTGGCCAAGGACAAATGCTGAATTCTGCCTTGGTCCCCAAGTCCCATGGACATAGGTGAAGCCAGTGACACAAAGGAAAAGGATGGACCACACAACCACACCCCTGTGATCCCACTCCAAACACAAGCATTCAAATGGCCTTTCCCAGAAAAAATATGTATCCTTTATATACCATATGAGGTGAGGTCATAGAACTCCCACTTATTCATAGTGGATGGCTTCCTGTGTTCCCCAGGGCTTTAGTATCGATGTTTGCTTACATTTCAAAGTAATAGAGTCATTCATTTTCTTTATAGCTGCCCAGGAATTTTAGGTAATGCTTTTTTATCTTCTCTTTTGTGAAGACATTAGTGCTTTTATTCAGCATATACCAAGGTTTGGGAAGGCAGACATCCCTTCTCACAGCAACTATCAGGGAACTCACTGATTTTGATAGATTCAGGTTCTTTCCTCCATCATCAGTTCATACTTTCTATTTACAAAGCCTCAATGGGCTTAAAAACTTCTGCTTAGAATACAGAAACCTAAAGAAAAATGCTAAAAGGACAAGAGGACTAGTCCTCCTCATTTAATTAAAATAGACACTTGAGAAGATATGAAAAATTCAGAAATGGAAGAAATGTTTACCATACAGTGTAGCCTTTCTACCCTCTGGTTTTTCCCCTGTAGTACATTCTCTATAAGGATTTCTCAGTGAGACTTCTAAGGACAAATTTCACAGGTCAATTTTTAAAATAAAATCCATCGAGGATTGATGTTAAGGTCAAGCAAAATGAGCTGCGTACCTCTTAGCATACATTCAAGGTACTTCATTTCCTGGACCTGGCCATCTTTTTTAGACATTGTTTATGTCTTCACTCTTTACCCCAGCACCCCAAGTATAAATAAACCCTAAGCAAGTAGGCTGCGTAGAATTTATATCCATGAAACTTTATTTCTTTTAATGCCTCATCCTTATCTCTGGTCTCTTATCCTGGAGACTGAATCTGACCATCTTTTTGTTTTCCCTTCCATGCCGATGCTTAGGATTAGCGGTCTTCATTTGTGGGGTGTTTGTAGGAACTAATGGGGTATAGATTGAATGACTGAGCCTAGCCATCTTTTTATGAGTCTCAGCTAAGAGCATTTATTTAGACTTCCCTGTGATGGTGGAGTTTACATCCAGGCTCATACGAACGTGTGACCATTGACCAGCGTGCCAGAGGTTCTGATTCTATGAGAAATGACACACACAGTACCTGACTGCCAAACATTTATAATACTAAAAGCAGTACACACACACGCATGCAAACACACACACACGTGCGGCCATGCACACAATACACAAAACTCAGTAGTCTCATTCATTCATTCATTTTTTAATCAATATTTATTAAACACCTACTCTGTACTCAGTCTTGCTTGGGTATTGTGGATATAAGGTCACTACAGTCCAACAGATTAATGTCTACTCTTGCGAAGGTTTCATTTGACCAGTGAGATGGAAATAAGCAAAAAAAATGCATTTTTATAACGTGACCTGATGTAATACCTATAAAGCATAGTGTCCAGGAATGATATGACATAGATGTGAGAAGCTACTGCAGGTTGCACTGATCCCACAGTACCTCCACCAAATGAGAACATAGCTTGTCTTCTAGGGCAGCATCTAAAGGAGCTCGCTAACTTCCTCAGTGCCAACTACAATATTTCCTGTCTTAACCTATCTTCCTTCCACAGCAATTAAAATCGTTCCCTTGGGTTCTTCCTTTTAGAATTTGAGTTCTGACACACTCACAGGGCATAAGAACTCCTAGAAAGTTCAGGAAAAATGCTGAAGAATAGAGCTTGTCCAATTGAAACTACAGTGGGATTTGGGAGTAAGCAGAAAGCAATTACATTTATAGTTGGCCGGGCACCAGGGTGTTGGGACCAGGACCCTCACGCCACCTCTCCAGCAGCTGCTCCAAACTTTTAATAATGATTGATTGTAACACTGTTATTTACAGGTCTAATTTTTACCCATATGGTGTTCCATTTAATAAATAAATTACATTAAGAAAACCTGCTAATCAGCTGCTTCAGCTAATTTAAAAGGAAAAAAAGTCTAACAGTACTTTTACATTTTCTAATTAAGTATTATGAGTTTTAATTAATGTCTTAATTAGATGCCATTATCTACTCCTGACAGTGGTGAATTCTTTGAAACCAGGACTTGATTACTATATTGATATGTGTTCTGTCCTTTTTGTTCAACAAACAAGTAGCTGGCTTTATTATTTCTATGTAGGAAACGCTTCTCTGCTGCTAAACAGGGTTGTTTCCGAGCCACATTGCCTGGAGAGTGATTTCTTCATCTGGATCCTGCCAGGGCTTTTTTCTCACTTCCTGAACCTCTGATCCCGGAAGTCTCCAGCTGGGATTCCGGGAGCTCCTGCTCTCTTCAGGCAACCCCACGGTGCTGAGCATTCATTCTGTAATTAGGTGTCTCCTCCTTAATGCTCACCAGATGCTGGATTGGCAGTGGGGATGAAGAAAGGGACTAAATACAGAATCTGAACTGGAGAAGTTTGAATGCCTACAGTAAACAGATAAATGAACTAAAAGTTTCAGAATGACAGATGTAAAAATTCCTGTGTTAAACTCTGAACTACTCTGCAACATCACTTCCCAAACAACCTTCACGGAGAGAGAATAGTGTACCTGAGAAGTGGATGCAGGTGCAGACTGGGCTAGTTTCCTATCCAGGTAGACATGAGGATGCATTCCTTAAGTGAGGCCTGGGAAACAATGTCTTGTTGATTTTGGTGTTTATGTTGTAACTTCTCAACTAAATGGGACAGGAAAAACACTGACCTGCATATTTTGTACAAGTAGTTGGAATAAGAAAAGAAACGCATTTTATGCAATGCAAGTTCCATGTGGTCAGAAGAGATTCAGGTTTAGACTTGACAGAGGTAAGGGGGACAAGGAGAAGAATGCGGAGCGTACTAACTTATGAAATATGAAAAGAAAATGTGGTGGTCCTTGTGATGTGGTTGATTGGTGTTTTCCTTCGATTCTCTCCTCTGCCTAGTATGATTCGAGGATTAAAATGGCTGAGAAGCTAAAATTATGTTTTGAAGACTTTTCTTAAATTGAAGTCTAGTTGATTTACAATGTTGTGTTAATTACTGCTGTACAGCAAAGTGATTCAGTTATACGTATACATTATTATTATTATTTTTTTTAATTATTTTTTTTTTTTTTTGGTACGCGGGTGTCTCACTGTTGGGGCCCCTCCCGTATACATTATTATTATTTTTTTTTTTAATTATTTTTTTTTTTTTTTTGCCACACGCACGGCTTGCGGGATCTTAGTTCCCCAACCGGGGACTGTACGCAGGTCCTCGGCAGTGAAAGTGCCGAGTCCTAACCACCGGACAGCCAAGGAATTTCCTATATACATTTTTTAAATCTTCTTTTCCATTATGGTTTATCAGAGGATACTGAATACAGTTCCCTGTGCTGTACAGTAGGATCTTGTCATTTATTCATTCTCTATATAAAAGCTTATCTCTGCTAACCCTGTACTCCCAGTCCATCCCTCCCCCACCCACTTGCCCTTGGCAACCACAAGTCTGTTCTCTATGTCTGTGAGTCTGTTTCTGTTTTATAGATAGGTTCATTTGTGTCATATTTTAGATTCCGTATATAAGTGATATCATATGGTATTTGTCTTTCTCTTTCTGACTTACTTCACTTAGTATAATAATCTCTATTTGCGTCCATGTTGCTGCAAATGGAAGACTTTTTTATTAGCTAGAGTTCCAGATTTAATTTAGGTTGGGCCAATCAGCTGTACTTGCATCTATTTTTGTTTATTTGTTTGTTTCTGATGCACATTATAACAGGTGTAGCTTATGGTCCTGAAGCTAGTTTCCTAATTGGAGCAACATCCCAAATTGGTGATATCCTGACTGCATAAGTTTTCTTATCATAGAATATACAGCAGTAACCTTGGAAGCTCAGGTCTGTGGAGGGGTTTTGGGAGTAATGCTTAGAAGCTCAACCTAGAATGTATTTTTAACACTCCTAACCCTCTGTAAGCAATGTCACATGCTATAATAAATCCCTTCCAACTTAAACTAGCTAGAATAAAGTCTGTTCTCTGTAACTGAGCTGTTACAACAATGGTTTTAAATCCATTCTCATATCAAAATGTTCTGCATTTATCTGTTTATTTCCTAGTTAGCTGTTAGAACTGGCAAACTCTGATGGTAGAATTCTCACAAAGTTGGAATGATTATTTCTTTTTTTTTTCTTGGGGGAGAATTTTTACTTTAACAATGGACTCCTAGAAAAAAAGCCATAAACATATAGGAAAAATAATGTAGATAGTACATGGCCAGCTGGTTAGGAAATTTTTTCAGTCTGGGCATCATTATTTGAGTTTTCTTCGTAACACCTTACAAGTTAATTATTTCATCCATATTTGAGATAACTCAAAGTGCTAAAAAATGATACAATGGTTATTTTTTCTGTTTTATATTATGGAATATTTAAACATAAGAAATAGCATGAAAACTGCAATAAACTCCTAAATACTCATAAATGACACAAAAATTATCAAGTCATGGCCAGTTTTGTTTCACCTATACCATCACCCAGTCATCCCAACTTCAGTTATTTTGAAGAAAATCGCATATAACACCATGTCATCTGTAAACATGTCAGCATGTATTCTAAAAGAGAAGGCATTTTTTTTCTTCGAAAATAGCCACATTACTATGTTCAAACCTATAAGTAAATTAGCAGTGACTTTTAGTATCATCAGTGATTTAGGTGTTCAAATTTTCCTGTCATTTTTTTTTAAGTTTGCTTGTTTAAATTTGGATTTCAAATACATGGCAATTGGTTGATATGTCTCAAGTTCTGTTTGAATTATTGATTTATTTTCTATCTCTTTTTCCTTTCCCTTGCAATTTTTATTGAAGAAATCAAATATTTGTCATGTGAAATTTTCATAGTCATCTCTCATGTAATGTGTTCTCACTTCCCCAAATTTCCTGTAAATTGTTTTTTGCATCCTATAGGCCTAATCGAGCTTTTGGTAAAAATCCTTTACACATGGGTGGTATATTTCCATTAGGAAATATGTAAAATTTAGTGAATTGCCTTTGTGGTGATGTTGGCAGCTGTGGATGGCTCACTACTTAATTAGGAGTTGCAAATCAAGTATTTTAATTTTGTCAGTTAGTTGGTGTTTATTAGTTAAAACATCACAAGTCCATATTGGTACTCCCAATTCAAGCTCAAAACTGTGTGTTCTTTACTGAGCCTCAGTGACCTTACCTCATACCTACTTTGTCCTGATCCTCAATGACAAGACTATTACTCATTACTTTATCTCACAATACATACTCAACACTCTCAGGATAATTATACCACCATTGCCTTTGACAATATGTCTACTAAATTAGTTAATGTTTTGTTTTATTTTGTTTTGCAGTTTACATTTTCCTTGTGGTATAATCCACTAGGATAACAGTAAAATTACTGTGTTTTATATACTTTGAAATAATTCTTCTTCATTCAATTATGTCACCAACTTGAAACAAGTTTAGGTGGGTTTGTTTCATTTTGCTTTATTTTGGATATTTTATTATTTATACTTATGCAAAATAATCACATGCTTACAAAGTCAAATCTAGAAAACATCACATATTCAGAGAACTCTAGCTTCTATTCTTGTCACCTCCAACGTTTTCCCTTCTTCCCTACAAAATTAACCTTCTGTTTAATTTTATGGTTTATGCTTTCATTGTTTTTCTCATAAATGTAACCATGTTTGGTATGTGTGTTTGTATCTACATACATAAGACACTACACACATTTTCTTAACAATCAATTAGTAAATGATTATATTTATTTATAGTAAACTATTCAATTGTCTCCACATTGTTTTCCTCCTTCTCCCCCTTATATTTAGGACATCACTCATAGGATCGTATAGAGGTATTTCTCATTCCTTTATATAGCTGCCTATTCTCATTTTTATAGATCTACCAGAGTTTATTCAACCTTTCCCTTATAATGGGCTTTTGGGATATCTCTTTCTTTTGCTGTAAAAAATAAGTTTTCTGTGCATACATGCCTTGCACATATGCCTTACAGTATAGTCTCTCTTTGGTTTTTTTCACCAGATTCACTGGACAGACCACCGCCTTCCCCCATTGACCGGGGACGGCCATCGTGCAAGTGGGATCTTTGGTGGGGGTGGAGCTCGGGGCTCTGATGCAGATGTCCTGAGCAGGGACATCCCTTCCAGGTGATGATATGATGCATGGCTGCCTTGCAATATATTCTTAAAGTAGGAATTAGTTGGATCAGAGGGTTAATGCACAGGTAAATCTAACAATGCCGCATTCCCCACTATATGCATTGGATCATTTTGCATTTCCACTGGCACTATTTCCCCATTGTCTCAACACCAAAGCATGTGGTCAACTTTTAGACATTGCCAATGTGTTGGATAAGAAATTATATATCGCTGTATTTAAAATTTTTATTTATCTCATTATTACCCAGTTTGAAAATCTTTTTTTTGAAAATCCTTTTATATGATTAAGCATGCCGACCTTTCTTTTTCTATAAAATATATGCTCATATCTCTAACCCATTTTCTATTGGAGTATTGACATTTTTACCATATTCTTCTCTCTTTTCAAATATTACTTTTGTATTTTAGGCACATTAACTTTTTGTCTGTGATATAAGTCATAAATCACATTGAAGTTTCATTGCCACATTTACATCTCCATTATTAATGCTACTGAGAAGCAAAGAAAGGTAAACATTAAGGAATACCCATTTTCTAGAGCATAAACTAAACTAGAGTACAAAAGCAAAGAAGTACAAATATAAATGCTTGGAGTGTATAGTTGCTTCAATTTATAAAACAAGACGTGCAGTCTGCCAGATAGAAGAATAGAAATTCCGAAGGGAGAGTTCACATACCTGAAGTTTATATTTTTATACGATTCTTGAAAAAGTAAAAATCATGTTATATAGTTTTTTTTCTCTTTTCTTTAAAAGATATAACTATGGGAGATAGTGAATCAGAGGAGGCAGTAAAGTGTTTGTAAGAACAGAGAATAATTGAAATACACGAATGTATCTGTAGGTCTGTCAAATGACATGTATAACAGTGACACAGGAAAAAACCGAACTCCCAAGTAAAGTGCTATTTATTCTCCAGCAAATAGATGTTAAAGTGTCTGGAGTTTCCAACCTCATTAATACAGACAGGCTTTTTAAAAGTTAGATAGAAATTCTGAGTGAAAACTTGGAAGACAAAGCCCCATTAGATTTTTAACCTTGGTTCTGAAAGGAGATTGCTCTTATTTCATGGGTCTTAATATTTAATAAAAATTTTATTTTTGCTTTATCAAAATCAGAGGGAAAAGCAATCTGGGTTATCCGACGAAGTATTACCTATTTTTAAAGCCTGGATCTGGACAATATTATAGATTTGGGATTGGAAATGATGCTCTTTCCCAGATGGAACATGCTTTTTAATGAAAGTTGATTTCACTATGTGTTGGAGTGGAATGTTAGAATTTCTCAAGAGCTTCAGACAGCATTTTCCTGTAATTTGTTATGTCACAATATACAAATGCACAGAGGATATAAATTAGAGAACCATGGGATTTTTGTTTGGTTGTTTTTTATCTGAAAGGGAATTTGGAATCTTCTGCTCTAACCTCTTAATTACCAGTGGCAAAATAAATAAGTCTAGTAGGTTACACTATGGCGCCCTAAGCACAGTGCTATTTCTTGGAATAGTGAAGACATAATTTAGCTCTCTCAGCTACAGTACCTTGTGATTCTCTTCCATACTAAGCTGCTTGTCCTGAATAATGTCAATTATCATCAGTAAATATACACATCAGCGTCACCCTTTGCCACAGATCTAATACATGTCCATAGAATTAATGTATTTAATATGAATCATCAATATGGTCCTTCGAATAACCTTCACATTTAAATGATACAAGTGTCTGCATTTTACAGGTGGAGCCCAGAGGGATAAAACATTGATAACTAGTCCATGCTGGAGCTAGAATCAAAAATCCAAGCCTGACCAATTCCAATTCTCCATCCCACCCACAACCCCATCATTATAATTAAGTTAGATATTTCCTTTTAATCTTGGGACCCCAGGACATCAGAGGAAAGCACATGCCCAAAAGTGGTACTAAGGCATTCCTGAATAAAGGAACTCTACCTCTAGGCAATCTGATGTAAACCATCACAGTTGTGCCTACAGGGGCCCTTGTATTTATCTGTTTTCATTAGTGGTTCTTAAGACATCAAAAGGATTTTAAGAAATGCCACAGTTAACTTAAAAGACAGAGAACTAAACACAAGCTTTTCACTAGTCAAGGCTTCAAACACATTATTTTGATGGTCTAATAATGTCTCTGTGTATGAAGGTGACATAAGAGTCTAAGTTCCTTGCACGACATTGTAGATGTTTGTAGATCCAACTCTACACACTCTGTGCCCCCTTCATGATCAATGGTGAGAGTCTGACCACAGCTCTGAAACAGTACATAATTCACTGGCTTTCTTGAGCAGTTTACGTTATCATCTCTGGTGTCTTAACCCCACTACTAACAACCACATACAAAGTAACTTTTTTAGCTGAAATGGCCTAAAATCAGAAGCTGAATTCTATCCTTAATGCTGTGTGTACCTGCTCCTCCTCTTGTGAAATACGGCAGGCATGGTGAGTAGGAATACCTCTATGGCCAAGGGTCTCAAGTTGATATAACTTTGGTGAACTTTTTATAATGGTTTTATGTCCCAGATGCCAGAATGTGAAATGATAATGGGGTTAAAAAGATCACCGGCCTGGAGTCACACTAAACTGGTTACAAATAGAGACTCCCTATAAGTGAATCTGAGCAGGACCCTGCAGGGCCTTCCCAGGTACAGACCCTTCCCAAGTCCCCTGCCTCTTGTTTGTAGGAAATCTTTAGCTTCCTAGGCTTTCCCTGAATTCCAAAGAGCAGAGAAGTGAGAAAATGCAGAAACAAAGGAAAACAATGAAGCAAGACAAAATCATAATAGTTTAACCATAAAAGAGAGTCAAGGGCCTTTAGTTCCTCCTCAAGGGCTATATGTAATATCCTGAATTATATCCTTGAGTGGTTTTGCAGACACTAAAACCCCCACAAGGTGGAGGAAGTTAAATACATGCTGACCACCAGCACATAGACCCGAGACCAGTTGGAATCAAAAGGTTGATGATGTTGACTCCCGAAGTACCAGCCTGTTACCTCACCACCAACCAATCAGAAAGATATCCATAAGATGATCACGCACCCGTTGACCCTCTCCCTTACCTTGCCTTTATTTTATTTTAATTTCATATTGGAGTATAGTTGCTTAACAATGTTGTGTTAGTTTCAGATGTAACTTGCCTTTAAAAATCCTTCCCTGAAAGCCGTGAGGGAGGTTAGGTCTTTTGAATACGGGTTGTTCATTCTCCTTGCTTGGTGCTGTACAATAAATGCTGTACTTTCCTTCACCACAACCCAGTGTCAGTACGGCAGCTTTGTGAGCATACCTCAGAACATTTACTTCACTTCTTAGAAAATATATATATTTTTTGTTTCTAAAATGAATGAGATTTCCTCTTTCTGTAACTCTTTTCCTTCTACCCATTTGTTTTACTGTCTCTTCTCCCTTAGTTTTTGGCTCACATGTCCCAGTATCAAGCAGGTCTTCCCAAACTTCTTATTCAAAATAGCACTTTGTCCTTATGTGGCATTGTCTAGTCTGATTCGCTGATTTATTTTCAATATTACTTATCATCATCTGACATGCTCTGTATTTCACTCACTTATTGTATATACTCCCGACTGTAATGTAAGTCTTATGGTGGAAGGATGCTTGTCTGTTTGATCATTGTTTTATCTTCTGCATTTAAAATAATTCATGCTGTGTAGCAGCCTACTCAAACACTGTAAAATGAATTTAAATATATATATGTGTGTGTGTGTGTAGGAAGACTAATACCCATCGTAAAGTAACGTTGAGAAGACTAAATGAAATAATTTATTCAACGAATATTATCAATCACCAATTTTGCATGCATCAGAGTCTTGACAGCTAGTAGGAACACAGGTTAAAATTAGATGGATTTGGTCTTAGACTTCCTTGACCTTATATTTTAACAGGTATTGTGAAAGATTAAGATATAAATTCTGCCATAAATTAATTATTTTTATATGTCTTACCAGGAGAAAGAAAATGGTGGAATGACAGTGTACAGCAGGGAAACAGAGAAGTCTTCACAGAGAAGCAATGTTTACCTTGAGACATAAGAGATAAGTGAGGCTTCAGGAGTCAAGGGTGGGGGTGGGGAATCCATTCCACCCAGTGAACAGCATGTGTAAATGCATGGAGGTAAAAAGAAATGTGTGTATTTGAGGATCTGAAAGAAAACCAGCATGAGTGGAGTGAAGAGAATAAGGACAATTGTCTTTTTTTTTTTACTTATTGAAGTATAGTTGATTTACAATGTGTTACTTTCTGCTGTACAGCAAAGTGATTCAGTTATACATATATATTTATATATACACATTCTTTTTCATATTCTTTTCCATTATAGTTTATCACAGGATATTGAATATAGTTCCTTGTGCTCTACAGTAGGACCTTGTTGTTTATCCATTCTCTACATAATAGTTTGCATCTGCTAATCCCAAACTCCCACTCCATCCCTCTCCCATGCCCCGTGGGACAATTGTCTCTTGATAATGACACTAAAGAGACAGGTAGGCTGGCAGACATTCATTACGATGCCTGGTACATTGTGGCTGCCCAATGAATAGTAGCCTTAAAGTAATCAACACAAATACCCAGGATACCAGGGATTCACAAATTTAAAAGAAAGTAATGGTGGCTGGATTTCTAGGGTGGCTGTGGAGTGTGGCACAAATGATTGGTGTGTATGTCAGGGTCAGGAAAATAGCAATCCATCTACATACTTCAAACAGAAGAAATTTAACACAGGATACCAGATGGAGACAAGAGAGGGACCTAACCTTTAACAAAACAGTAAATCAGTGGTGCTAAAAATCGAGGTACTAGGAGAGGAGACAGCTTCATGAAACCTGGCATAAATTGGACTACAATGTGGCCATCACGTGGCCTGGGAGCCATAGCGGAGAACCTGCAGTCTCTTCTACAGAACGGACTCAGACACAGACAGAGGCAGCCTTCAGATCACCTGCCTGCATTGCCCATTAGCTGAACCCCGTGGGAAGCCAGTTAGCAAGGCCTCCAGGGAAATGTGGTTTCTGTGATAGAGAACAGCATAGCCGAAAGTCAGGAATGGAGCTGAAAGCAGCCTGGCAGATAACCCTCAGAAAATTATTTTTTAAAACAATAAAAATGCTAATTCTAGCTCCCTGCTTATTACGTCCTGCAAGTACATTTGACATGCTGCATTCTGTCTCCATAACAGTTATGAAAACACATGCTGTATTACACAGGTAAAATATCTGTTTCTCACGCAATGATATATGTGTTAAATACAAAGAAATGATATGTAGGTTGACAAACCATGCTGAAGAATCTCCTAGATATCTCCTAATTAAAATGTAAAGCCTTGGGTGGTGGGAGAGGGATAATTAGGAGTTTGGGATTAACGTATACATACTACTCTCTCTATATAAAATAGGCAACCAACAAGTACCTACTGCATAGCACAGGGAACTCTACTCAGTATTTTGTAACAACCTATAAGGGAAAAGAATCTGAAAAAGAATAGATATATACATATGTAAAACTGAATTACTTTGCTGTACACCTGAACCTAACACAACATTTTAAATCAACTATACTTCAATTAAAAAAAAGTAACACCTTAGTTTCTTTAAAAAATATTTTTAACGTGGCTCTACCTATCATCTTACTTATGACAATTTGGAAAGCTCAGAAAAGTAGCAGAAAGAAAAGCATAGTATCCATCACTCCACTATTCATAGTTACACATTGATATAGAGAAGATCCTTGAAATTCACAAAGTTACATAGTTTTCGCTAGTTGGACGTAATAACAAAAGTATTATGAATAAATAATTGTGATTTTCTTGGAACATGAGTATGAGTTATGCTGGCATGTAAGAAAACACTTTTTTGTCATAAACACTGGACCGATCTCCAACATGCTTATTTAAATATGGTGATTTATTTTTTTTTGTCTATAACAATGTCAGAAACAGAGTAATTGTAGTTACATAAACTTGAAAAAAAATGTTAAGCCTTATTTCATTGTAGAGAACACAGTATTTTAACAAGTGATACAGCATGAATGAAAGCTAGTTTGTTCAAATTTCATGAGGAGAAACAATGAAACAAAAGCTCTCAATGCAAACACATCTTGGGACTAAGCCACAATCTTGTTTAAACATTTCTTTATAAATTGGAAACTAATTAGAGAATAATCCTGATGCATATGAATTTTGATCCCTATTTTCTAATTTTTTACATCATTTTTATTTGCAAATTTTATGTAGTTGGGGTAATACTAACCATATTTCTATTTATATTAACATGGTAGGAAAAATGGTACATTCTTTTCTAAATTAGCATTATTAGCGTTTTTAATAAGTTTTTGTTTGTTTGTTTTCCCGCTCAGGTCTCCAGATTTTACAGACTTAAAACTAATGGTTTAAGATCAACTTTGAGAATAGCCACCATGATCAACAAATTTTTCTACTTGAAAAGGGGAAGAAAAATCTTACTGAAAGCTGAGCTTTATTTTTAGCTAAATGAGAAAACATTTCACAGAGTATTTACTGAAAACAATAAGTCCCTACTAGGCATGACTTGAGGATATATATCAAGTCAAAAACACACTGTCACTTGGAAGCCAATATGTTTTACCAAACACGTGGAGAATTTACATTAAAACAAGCCACTGACATTTCCAATCTATTTTTTGGCAGTATAATGTACAACAACTCAAGTAAAATCCTGTGTCTCACTAAATCACCCAGTAAAAACTTCATTTAGCCATCTTTTAAGAAAATAATATCTTATTTCATTTGTTCCAAAAAACCTCCTCAGATTAATTTAGGCCACCAGCATACTCTGGAGTATCACTTTCTTCTCCCTTTAAGTTGCAACAAACATAGAGACAGAGATAGAGAAAAGGAATATTCTAGTGACCGACATTAAGGATATACGTGTGTTATGATGGCTTTGTGGGAAAGGATTATAGTATCATTTCACTAAGCTTGTGTGAATAAAGGAACAGTAGGACATAAGGCTGGGGAAGCAGCTTTGACAGAAAAAAAAAAAAAAAAAAAACAAGGAAACCAAAAGGCTCTGATAATGTGTTAGAATTTATTGTAAAATTATAGACTCTGAGTTTTTTGTGTGTATGTGCTTGATCTGATATTCAAACCAAATATCATAACCTGCATAATCTGATCACTCTTTGAGGAAGACAATCTTGACAATTGTGTAAAAGACTGTTTAGATAAGGGAGAAGAGAGTTAGAGATATTGGTTGTGAGCCTGGTAAAATATCTTAGGCTACTGTTTCCTAAAAATACATCGAAGGGACTCTAGTTTCATAGAATTTTCCTACATGTTGCAAGGGGGAAAAGAGAGTTTCTGTGGTCATAGGTCTTTTGTGTAAAACCAGACCTAAATAAAGTAAAACAAATTTCCTCACTGCAGGATATCTAATAAGCTAATTGACACTACAAATATCAGGGAAGAGCTAACGGCACGTAGCATGCTCCAGACGAGTTTGACTCTGGCAATACCCTGCAGAGAAGCACCTGCAGAATCATTGTTCCCAATTCTATTTTTTAACAGGTTGGTCTCTGCAATAAGCACCTCACTATGCTACTGGCTCCTAGAGAAAGTACATTCTGTGTTGTTAACCTTTGTAACCTCAGTTTCTAGAAGTTTGGCATAAGGTGTGCCCTCCAGAAATATTTATTGAATGGAGTTGACAGAAGGACCTGAACCAGAAAGAAATAGGGACAGAGAGCAGGATTGGAAACTTGCATTTGCCTTGTTCTCTACATTACATTTCTCAAGTCATTGCTTTTGGGGCTTGGCTAGTCAGCAATTCATATTTGGAAGCTTATAGGAAAAAAACTAGAGATGCTAAATCTGGGGCTAGAATAATCTCCCCAGGAACTGTCCTGTTTAATCCAGAACCTAAACCAATTTGCCTGTGAAACACCATCATAGGAAATCTGTCAAAAGAGCCTTATCTTACCACATGGGTGAGCTTGAATTTACAGATGCTTTAGATAATGAAGGATGAGTCGTGCGGCAAAGAGACAATCTAATTTACTGGAAAAACACAATTTTAGAGTTAGAAAGCCTTTATTTGAATACTAGCTTTGCTACATACTAATTGTGATGGCAAGGGGAAAGTTACATATTCTTTTTCAACTTTAGTATTTTTTCTATCTGTAAAAATGTGGAAGTAATAGTATATAGAGAGTATGATACTTGAGCATATTAAATGAGATGATACACTTGAAGTTCTTAGTGCTGTGTCTTCAATAAATGGATTATAGACAGGTGAGTTTCAATAAATGGAGCTAGAGGCATTCTAGAATCAGCTCTGGCCTGGAAACGGTAACAAAATTATAATTGTCCTCTCAACAGGGCAGTTAGATGCTGAATGTCATTAACGTGAAAAACAAAAGCAAACATTTTAGGCTCAGGAAGATGTTTAGTTGAATTCTCTGGTCATTTTCAATACACAGTCTGTGTTGACAAAATCATTTAACTGTTATGAATAACCAGCCACCCCTTGTTGGCTAGGCAGTTAATTAAACACACCTTCTCAGACAATCTTTAGAACAATCCTATGAATTATTGTGTCCACCATTGTTCCAGCCCACTGTGATGTTTTGGGGAAACAAAAATGGATATTTTTTGCGACAAGAACAATCTCAATTCTCACGGTGGACAAGCCCCCAAATAAAGTTCGTTTGGGAGAGTAGTAATTCACTGTGTCTGGAACAGAGATTTTGAGGGAGAGAATAGGAAGAGATATAAATGTAAGGGGATCACAAATGATTGAATCTGGATAGATTGTAACCAGACTGTGAAGGCAATACAAGCCAGGTTCACGGGGGTGTGCTACTTCCTTCAGAGAAGGAACAGCTGTTAAGGGATTCTGAACTGGACGAAAACAATATGAGAGTGATTTTCTTTAGAAGACTGAATCTGATCATGGTTGTTTGTCGGCAGTGATTTGATCAGATTAACTAGATGTGCTTCCCAGCTTCATATGGAAATTGTAACATCAAGTTCAGGAGCTTTTCTTCCCCTAGCATTTCTCACATTTTGCAATTAATTTTGAGAAACAAACTAATCCAAGTTAGTGTTCACAGCAGGCAACCTGGAGCTAGGCTACCAATCCACCACTCACTAGCTACGTGGTTTTATTTAAGTTATTCAACCCTCAACACAAAAATTTTCTCATCAGTAAAATACGGAAGTTAATGTTTCTTTCCTTTTAAGGGAAGGTAAAATTAGCTAACAGAAGCAGAGTGCCTAGCACACAGTAAATGCTCAAAATGGTTAGCTGGAGTGTGTGTAACTATTACTGCAATGCTGCAAATTTTCTAGTAAACCGACGACATTTTCACAAGACTTCCTCTTGGGAAGATTTACCTTCCAAATATAGTTGGCACTCAGTATCCTCTGGCAGTGGTTCCAAGACCCCTTCCCCACCCTCCCACTCCACGCAGATACCAAAATCCGTAGATGCTGAAATTCCTTACATGGAACGGGGCAGTACAGGATTCTCTGTATCCATGGGTTCCACATCTGCGGACTCAACCAACTGGAGATCTATTCCCATGGATACAGAGGGCTTACTATAATCTCTTGGATTTGAAATTTACCTCTACACACTTGCTTTCAAAATTAGGGTTTTAAAAAGAGATCCATTCCCAGAAAGTTCACAGTTCCTAAGCTTTAGAAATTTTTAAATTGTAATTTAAATATTTTTGTACATTTTGCTCTCCTTTTCCTCAATATGTCTCCCTTCCACTATGGGTACACATTTTACCAAATTATCACCACCTCTCTATCAGAGCTTCAGAAATCTGCTAATTTAGGAAACGAACTCAGCAGTAATACCCCCGGAGGCTTGTGAGAAAGCACAAAAACGATGTAACTAGTCTTTATTTCCTAACCCTAAAGCCAAAAAGCTGCAACTTGACTATTTCCCTTTATCAGAGGCACAGTATTTTCAACAGCCCTCTTTGCTTTGTTCACCCTGGCATTCCTGATTACTGTAAACAGAAATCACAGCAGGTTATACTGGGGTAATATTGCTTCTGTGCTGACATCTCAACCTGCACTTGCTTTGCCTTTACCTCAGAGTATGACAGTGAGCAGAGCCCTCTGGGTAATTGGCTTCCAAATACTATGTTCTTTTCCAGAATTAGGGTCGCCGACTAAAGGATGTTGCTTGCCACCCAGCTCTACGAGGAGATGAAGTCACCAGCCACTGCAGTCCTTCAACACACCCTGAAAGGAGTTCAGGGTGGAGATCAGGAATGAGGCCCTCTGTGCTCTGGGAAAAACTGGCATAACAGGCCTTCAGATAGCTAGATATTTTCAGGAGAAGATTGTATGAACCCAATTTCTTGCCTCTTCTCATTCTTAGAAAAGCACATGAATGGTGACATCTGTTCCTAGTGACTAGCAGCGACATTCTACCGAGATGTGTGTTGACTGCACGTACACCCCTTCATCAAAATTATATATACACTGACCTGCCCCCACACCTCTTTGGAGCAGCCCTTCAGCACTATATGAGAGGCTGTCTGCTGGACTATTGTCCTCTGTAAGTCCCCAAATAAAGCTGAACTCACAGATCCCACATTGTGTGTTTTTGCAGTTGACAAGGTCAAAGGGAAGGGAAGTGGGCCAGGGCTCAGTGGTCTGCAAAGCTGCAGGGCTTTCCATGTGTACCTAGAAGTGCCCAAATAAGCTTTCTTTTGAATGCTTTTGAATGGAAATGTGCTTAAATTAAATAAGGCCCCCACCCACCCCTGCCTTCATGAACATATTTTGCTCTTTTCCTGAAGAGACTTGTGGTCTTCAGGAGTATCTCTTTCTCTTGTCTGTCCATGTCTGTTGATGGACTGAGCTCTCCAGGGATGTTTGCCTAAGACTAAATGCTACACTACTGAGTTCGAGTCCCTGGGTCTGCTTTTTATTTGTTTATTTAATCTCTCTCCTTACTAGATTTTCTCTTAACTTTCCCCTCTTCCTTTTTTTTTAAAATTAATTTATTAATTGATTTATTTTTGGCTGTGCTGGGTCTTCATTGCTGTGTGCCAGCTTTCTCTAGTTGCGGCGAGTGGGGGCTACTCTTCGTTGCGGTGCACAGGCTTCTCATTGCAGTGGCTTCTCTTGTTGCGGAGCACGGGCTCTAGGTGGGTGGGCTTCAGTAGCTGTGGAACGTAGGCTCAGTAGTTGTGGTGCAGGGGCTTTTTTATTCCGCGGCATGTGGGATCTTCCCGGACCAGGGATTGAACCCATGTCCCCTGCATTGGCAGGCGGATTCTTAACCATTGCACCACCAGGGAAGTCCCTCCCCTCTTCCTTTTTTATCTGGACTGCTGATAAGCAGTTCTGTTTACCCCATACTCATTCCCATTGCATTTTAACTTGTGCTTTTAATAAATTATTCCATAAGGTTTGCTGTGTGCCAGCTTTCTCTAGTTGCAGTGAGAGGGGGCTACTCTTCGTCGCGGTGCACAGGCTTCTCATTGCAGTGGCTTCTCTTGTTGCGGAGCACGGGCTCTAGGTGGGTGGGCTTCAGTAGCTGTGGAACGTAGGCTCAGTAGTTGTGGTGCAGGGGCTTTTTTATTCCGCGGCATGTGGGATCTTCCCGGACCAGGGATTGAACCCATGTCCCCTGCATTGGCAGGCGGATTCTTAACCATTGCACCACGAGGGAAGTCCCTCCCCTCTTCCTTTTTTATCTGGACTGCTGATAAGCAGTTCTCTTTACCCCATACTCATTCCCATTGCATTTTAACTTGTGCTTTTAATAAATTATTCCATAAGGTGGGGAATTCAGCAACCAGCTTCCTATGAATTACATCAGACAAAGGAAAAAAGTCTCTGTGTAAAGGCTTTGAGAATTCTTTTTTGAGTAATATCTGTTTCCTTCTTATACTCATCTCCAGGATTCAATTCCCACCATCTCTCACCTGGACAATTGAGACCGCCTCCCATCCGATCTCTACATCTTACCTGCTCCTCGGCAATTCTTTTCTAACAAGGCTGAACATTCAAATATGATCATGGGGCTTTCCTACCTAAAATCCTTTGGAGGTTTTCCCCTGACAAACAGTAAAATCCAAGCTCTCTGCATGGTGTTTAAGGTCCTACATATTCTGGCTCCTTCCTACCTTGCAGATTTATATCTGCCTCACTAGAAACTCATACACACTAGAAACATTGTAAAGTGCTTGCTTTTCCTTAAAAAAAAAAAAAAAAAAAAGAAGCCTTACCTCATCTCTAAGCCTTCAAGTGTGGTGGAATCTCTGCCTAGAATATCTCTCCTTTTTCCTCCACCTTCTTTTTTTTTTTTCTTTTTTAACATTTCTTTACTACAAACTTTTACTATGCTAATATGTGTTGTGAATGATCATAAGATACATTTAACATATAGCGTTTCCCATACTTAGTTTTCCCCAGGGCTCTTATTTTGGGAAGCATCTCCTGGAAGTATGGTTGCTCATAACACACATTTGGAAAAGCAAAATTAATCTTGCTGTCAGGGCAGGTGTTTCAATTGATTGTTTTTATCCAAATGAAGGCTGTAAATTTTCCCCTGATGAGGTTATTTAGTTAGCCTTTACCAACCTGCCATAATGATTTTTTTTTTAATATGTGTATATGTCAATCCCAATCTCCCAATTCATCCCACCACAACCCCCACCCCCGGAATCACTGCTCCTCTTAAAAGGGTAATACTACCTTAAAACAATTTGTATTCAAAAAAAATATGTAA
>NC_041215.1:33873553-33874026 GCF_002837175.3 Physeter macrocephalus
TAAAAAAAAAAAAAAAAAAAAAAGAAGCCTTACCTCATCTCTAAGCCTTCAAGTGTGGTGGAATCTCTGCCTAGAATATCTCTCCTTTTTCCTCCACCTTCTTTTTTTTTTTTCTTTTTTAACATTTCTTTACTACAAACTTTTACTATGCTAATATGTGTTGTGAATGATCATAAGATACATTTAACATATAGCGTTTCCCATACTTAGTTTTCCCCAGGGCTCTTATTTTGGGAAGCATCTCCTGGAAGTATGGTTGCTCATAACACACATTTGGAAAAGCAAAATTAATCTTGCTGTCAGGGCAGGTGTTTCAATTGATTGTTTTTATCCAAATGAAGGCTGTAAATTTTCCCCTGATGAGGTTATTTAGTTAGCCTTTACCAACCTGCCATAATGATTTTTTTTTTAATATCTGTATATGTCAATCCCAATCTCCCAATTCATCCAACCACAACCCCCACCCCCCGCTT
>NC_041215.1:33874038-33885396 GCF_002837175.3 Physeter macrocephalus
TTCCCCCCTTGGTGTCCATACGTTTGTTCTCTACATCTGTGTCTCTATTTCTGCCTTGCAAACCGGTTCATCTGTACCAGTTTTCTAGATTCCACATATATGCGTTAATATACAATATTTGTTTTTCTCTTTCTGACTTACTTCACTCTGTATGACAGTCTCGAGGTCCGCCCACATCTGTACAAATGACCCAATTTTGTTCCTTTTTATGGCTGAGTAATATTCCATTGTACGTATGTACCACATCTTCTTTATCCTTTCGTCTGTTGATGGGCATTTAGGTTGCTTCCATGACCTGACTATTGTAAATAGTACTGCAATGAACATTTCCCTCCACCTTCTTGACATCTAGGTACCCTTTAGAACACAGCCAAGTGTTTCAAGTCTGTGCATCTGTTATTCTATGATTTAATTGTTCTTTCACTTAGTCTCCTCTACCGGGCTTTGGGCTTCCTGAGGGCAAAGCTGTACCAGGCAGAGGAAAAACTCTGCCCTGCATCATAGGATCCCAGGGTCTTTCCAGACCCACAGCTGTCTCTCAGTAGATCTGGGTTGAAGATTTTCAATCCTGCCAGTCTGCTCTGGATCTCCCACACCTCTGCCTGATATATGAACACCTCCTTAAGAATAAAGATGTGTCACCAGGTTCATTTACTTAAGGGCTTTCATAAGGCTCCAAGTAGAAATTATTTCCTTTGTTTTTGTCAAGCTTCCATACCTATGTGAGGTGTTGTCAACTGTTGGTGAGACTATCTCCCAAGTATAGACCTAAATTCTCTCAAGAGGAGGAAATGTGTTTGATTTTGCTTTGTATTCTCTGAGCCTACAGTGTTGCCTAATTAGAGCAGGTGCTTAATATGAATGCTGTGTTTGTTTTACCAATGGTTGTTCAGCAGTTAGTTGTGATTTTGGTGTCCTCATGGGAGGAGGTGAGTTAAAGGTCCTTCTACTCCCACTACCGTCTTGTCTCTGTCCCACAAACGCTGTGTTAAAGGAATAAATGCACATTGTAATGTCTGCTCTGCTTGGGGATGGGAAGCGAGTGGTGATTTTTGTTTTTACTTCCATTGATTTGGTCATATTCTTGACTGGTGGTCCTCAGACACGGCTGCTGGTTGAAACACCTGGAGATTATTTAGTAAACAACTTTGACCAATGTTTCTCAGATGTTGATATTCATAGGAGTCACATAGGAATCTGGTTATAATGCAGACTCTAATTCAGTAGATCTAAGGTGGGGTTTGAGATCTTGTTTCTCCAGTAAGCTCCCAGGAGATGGGCATGTTGCTGAGTTAGGATCACACTGAATAGTGAGCCCTGAACTCCTGAATCAGAGTCTCTCAAAATATGCTCCAGGAATTACACATTTCTAGGAATTTTCCAAGTGATTCTGTTAATCAAAAATTGCCATCTATAATAAGGAGTGACTGTGTGTTTCCCTCTTGTATCCATCACTTATTTACTCTGCCACATATTGAACAACGGGCCATATATTGTGGCACAGGCTGTGACTATATGGGTGAAGGAGACAGAAATGTTCCTGACCTCATAACGCTCCCAGTCTAAACAGATAAACATATGTTAAACTCATTCTTACACATTGAGCTAAATGCCAAGCAAAGCATAACTGAGGCACTGATTTGGCAATAAGGGAAGATCTACGTGTAAGCTAAGATTTAAATGACATAATTGCACCAACCATAAGATTAGCAGGTTTTTTTAAACAAAGTTAAGAGCATATGCATATGTTATTTCCAAATTTCCTAATTTATCCCTCTCCCCAACCTTTCCACTATGGTAACCATAAGTTTGTTTTCTATGTCTGTGAGTTTGTTTCTGTTTTGTATATAAGTTCACTTGTATCATCCTTCTAGATTCCACATATAAGTGATGTCATATGATATTTGTCTTTTTCTGTCTGACTTACTTCACTTAGTATGATGATCTCTAGGTCCATTCATGTTGCTGCAAATGGCATTTTACACACTACTATATATAAAATATATAATCAACAAGGACCTACTACATAGCACAGGGAACGATACTCAATAATCTATAATAACACATATGGGAAAATAATCTGAAAAAGAATATATATATATAACTGAACCACTTTGCTGTATACCTGAAACTAACACAACATTGTAAATCAACTATACTTTTTAAAAAATCCTTAAAAAATATATGAGCATATGCAACTCTCTGAGTCAGGAAAGAGCCTGACAAATTCTTGGATCTTTCCAAAGACTCTTGTGGCTAGAAGAGAAAGTACAAATGGGAGAGTGTCACGTGGTGAGGTGAGCAAGGAAAAGACAAGCACACACAAGCTGGTCATCTAACCCAGCAGCACAATGAGAGGAACTTCCTATAATCGACATCTGGGACAGGGGTGCTGTGGAGATTGAGCCACTCTGTCTTGGCCCCTTTGAGAAATTGCCCAGCTCAGAATAGCAGTGATAATTCTTGGAACCCATCTGCAAATACTTTCATTTCTGAGTTTCTAGAAATGTTATTTATGCATGAAAAGGATGATGTGGACAATAAATATTTTTACTTTTCAATGACTTTATCTTTTGTTTTCCATTTATCTAAATTAGCAATCAAGAAAGGCTCCTGTTAATTTATAACTGGGACTAGTATATTGAAGAGTCACTGTCTCCTGACAATTCCTACTCTTTCATTCCATTACAGGAGTAAAGCATGGAATGGCATTTTCCTTGATTAGTCATTTTCAAGGTAGTTCAAATGTACCTGAGTCTCCATCATATGTCAAATTCTAAATCCCTTGACATACTATCAAACCACTTAAACAAGCCAAGATTGATGTATCTTCTACCATCTCCTGTACCCCAAAATCTACATTTTGGGAAATTACTAGGTTTGATTCTTTCAATTATGCCTCTGCTTCCTAGCATTTTCAGTGTCCTCATTTTTTTTAAAGCTCAGGACACCCTAGTCTTGATTCGAAAATAAAAATCAAAATTTGCATTTCAGTGGTTATTTTATCAACCAATACAATTTGCAACTTACCTCTTATAAAGGCATCCAGAGCTCTCAAAATGTGTTTATTCTAAAAACGATTTTCTAAACAGTCCAGTATTTGCAATACAAATATTTTTAACTGACATTACAACAAAAGCACCTCAATGTGCATTGAAATAGCTAGTCAAACTGGTTTCACAACAAGTAGCAGTAAAATAATCTAAGATAATAGTTTTGTTTATTTGTTTTCTCTATTGCATCAATATTTTATTTCTGAGTAAGCATTGTACAGTTTACATTGTTACTCATCATATCATACGTTTTAACAATGCAAATATTACTCTAAATTCTTTAGATTTCAGTCTTCAAGTCTTTAAAAATTAAATAGGATAATTAGACATAGCAGCTCAATGTTTGCACATAGTGAGGTCTTAATAAACAGTTGCTATTTTAATTAATGTCATTCCTCAAATACCATTATATGAGAATGTTCTCAAAGCGACCTTGAGAGTCTTATTACCTGTTGCATGAAAGGGGCAGGGAAGTTTAGGGGGTAAGCCCCAAACTGAGGGGATTCATATATGGGAGAAAAGAGTTTTAAATAAAATAAGTATCATGCTTAAAACAAGTGTTCACGATTAACACCTGAAGATCTAATAAGAAGGAAATGAAAGTAAGAAAGAAAGCCATGGATAGGCATTTTTCTAGGGGTTTCGTCATTTCATGCATTCATTGAATTGGTAAAAATTTGTCCTATTTTTATAGATGATAAAACTGAGACTCAGATATACTAGGGAAGTCACACAGTAAGAAACTGAACTAAGACTCGAACAGATATGTCTTATGCCCAAATGCAAAATCATAACTTAGCCCTGAAGTCAGAGCCCACATTTAGATTGACAGGGTGAAAAATCTGTGCAAACACCTAGTCAGATCAGCTCAGGGGAGCTACTCTGTCTTTTCCATGCCTCAGCCCGACCTCTCCATGATCCAACACACAGCGTGCTGCTAACTGGAGCTTGGGGAAGAGTTTGTTGAATCCACAATGGCATCAAATGGACAGTGATTGGGTACAAATCATCAAGAGTGGCAATCCCTTTCTAATATAGATTTCTAATTGGATACAAGGGCAATCACAGTTTCAACTAAACAAAGATCATGCATTCAGCGAAACAAAGATCAATGTAATTGAACAGTGAAACGCTCACCCTGGAAAAAAACTTCGAGACTACAGATCATTAGGTTGAATGATTAAAATATTACCATAACAACACATGCTAAAGTCTCTTATCTCTTGGTTACCTAATTATCTGCAACATCCTACACTGTGTAGGGTCCTATGGGTTTTGTATTCAAGTGGCACGTTCTCAGTGTTTCTTTACAATAAGGATAGCGCTTTAATAAGTGAATATGCATGATATGCAGCAATTTTCAAACTTTTTATGGCAGGAACCCTATTAAGCATCATTAGGGAATTTATATTCTATTTTCAGGGAAAGGGAGACCCTCCTACCTTTTTTTCCTTTTTATTCTAAAATAATTTGATTTCATTTTTCTGATTTTTTTCTGATTTTTTTTTTTACAGTAGGTCCTTGTTGGTTATATATTTTATATACGGTAGTATGCATATGTTAGTTCCAAACTCATAATTTATCCCTCCTCCTGCCTTTCCCCTTCTTTAACCATAAGATTGGTTTCTATGTCTGTGAGTCTGTTTTTGTTTTGTAAATAAGTTCATTTGTATCATTTTTTAGATTCCGCGTATAAGTGAGGGAGACCCTCCTACCTTTTTTTCCTTTTTATTCTTCAAATCAATTTGATTTCATTTTTCTGATTTTTTTCTGATTTTTTTTTTTACAGTAGGTCCTTGTTGGTTATATATTTTATATACGGTAGTATGCATATGTTAGTTCCAAACTCATAATTTATCCCTCCTCCTGCCTTTCCCCTTCTTTAACCATAAGATTGGTTTCTATGTCTGTGAGTCTGTTTTTGTTTTGTAAATAAGTTCATTTGTATCATTTTTTAGATTCCGCGTATAAGTGATACCATATATTTGTATTTCTCTGTCTGACTTACTTCACTTAGTATGACAATACCCAGGTCCATCTATGTTGCTGCAAATGGCATTATTTCATTCTTTTTAATGTTCAAATAATATTGCATTGTATATATGTACCATATCTTCTTTATCCATTCATCTGTTGATGGACATTTAGGTTGTTTCCATGTCTTGGCTGTTATTGTAAACAGTGCTACAATGAACATTGGGGTGTATGTATCCCTTCAAACCATGTTTTTCTCCAGATATATGGGATTGCTGGATCATACAGTAACTCTATTTGACCTACGTGATTTGATATTTAAATCCTTTATTCTTATTACAACTCTGCTGTGTTTGGATCCTGTCTATGAGTGTATGCTAGTAACAGGTTTGAACCTATCCTGGAGGTGTTAGTCTGGAAAACTTTGAACTATTTCAGATCAAAAAGGAAAGACACAAATGCAGCCAAAGTAACTGAAATTATCAAAGTTGTAAACCTAAGAGGGATTGAGCTGAAGTTGGATTGAGAACATAAAGGTAGAATAAATAATCACAGCTACAGTCACAGAAGGCAGACAAATGATCACTGAATCTTTCTGATGGCACGTCTCATCAGAAAGACAAATGCAAGCATCTCCAACAAACATGTACTACTGTCAAGTTATACTATCTGTATTATAAAACAAATAACATCAGCAGGGTTTACTTTTGAGCTAAAGGTGAAATAAGCAATGCATATTTTAATGTTTTGCCACTCATTTTTACTTTCTACTGTCATTAGCTAGTTGCTTAAGGCACAGAATATACTCAAAGCAAAGTTTGTCCTTCATAATAGTGAAGGCAAACTTATATTTCAAGCAGTCTTCTAGATAATTTTGACACTTGGTCCTCAAGTAGCAGTCAAAGAGATTACATTAAGAACTGCGGGGCCATATTCTTCTCCAAAGCCTCTGTAGAGAGAGCAGCCCTGGCAACACCTTGATTCCTGACTTCTGGCCTCCTGAACTGTGAGAGAATAAATGTGCATTGTGTTCAGCTACTAAATTTGAGGTAGTTTGTTGTGGCAGCTACGGGAAATTAATATTGGTATCAAGTGTAAAATGAGAGCCCGCAGGTTTAGAAATCAGAACGAGTAAATATGAGAAGTGACGGGTGTGATTGAATGACTTTTCAGTGCGCAGGAGGACAAGACTTTTTGGAGGGTCGGACAAAATGGGCTGGTTCCTGAGAGGTTCAAGGAATAGGCTTTTGCATCCTGGGATGAAGTAGACACAAAGGCCCCACATATATGCTGAAGACCATATCAGAGATGTTCACATTCTTGTCATTTTATTTCCTTCTCACAAAAGATGTCTGAGGTTTAATATACACTTCCCTTCTCACAGGGAGGAAGTTGAGGTTCAGATAGACTAAAAACCTTGTCTATGATCAAAGAGATTGTGAATTCAGGGTTGGACTTATGCCCTAGGTCTTCTCATTCCAGGTCCACGTTTATATGACATGAGCTCAATAGCCCTTGGTTTCCTCTTCTGTAGAGAAGCAGCATGAATTACATGTCACTGCAGTCCCACTGCAGATTCATTCTGTTACTGACCTGGGTTATTGGCCTTCCTTAATCAATAGAAATTGATAGGAGGCCAGACAAGAAATTCAGGCAAGACCTTATTGGGGGTCCTGCTGCAGCAGGGGGGGAACAAAAGCAAGTAACAGTTTCCCTTGTTTGCTTGGTGGGATGTGGGGGTGGGGCAGCTGGTTCCTTATATGGGGTGAGGGTAGAGGTAGGTCCAGGGGTCAGGCCGGAAGGGTGGCTTAGGTGTTTCCATCCCCCCACCTTTGGCAATGTTGAGTGCAGGGGGCACGCGCAATACCCTGCTTTTGCTCCCAACCCCTTGTTTTTCCTGCCAGCTCTTCAGAAGTGGCAGTTGGGTTTTTGGGCTTTTTGCATCTTGTCCAGAATTCGCCCCAATTGTGTATGCACGCAGTTAATTTTAGTCCCTTATAGTTTCTTTGTATTTTGTTGGTCAAGGAGACGTTTGTCCGGGTGAAAGCACTGCAGCAATGGCCCCAGGTCCCAGCCTGTCTCAATTCTGGGAATGAGCGTATAAATTTGGTGGTAAATGGGAAGATTTTTGTCCGTCCTGAGTGTCAGTTTCCCCTGTATTTATAGAAAGTGAGTGTGATTGGCATTAATTCTTATAATTCCCTAAACTAAAATGATTCAAGCATGTGCCACTGATACATTCTCCATTCACAAAAAATTAGCACAATCCCTTTAAAAAATGTAAACAAAGATCTCTCAGGTTTACACTGCAATATATCAAATTTAAAAATGCCCTTTAACATTCCCAGAAGGCAACAATCTTTCTCCAAATCCTAAAGATTTCAAATACTGTTTTCACCTTTGATATTCTTTTCAGGGATGGATTTATGTGATCCCATTTGCTAGTTAGAAAATATATATTTTGAAATACTCAAAAATACTTTCTACTGTCATTCACTTGTGACATCGGCTATAGTATTCAGAAAAGTTAACCACTGAAGGCATGTTATACTGCATTTCACATAGAGAAACGGCTGTAGTAATATTATAACAGACTCAAAACCCATCACACTTCGATGAATACAGATTTTGCAAAGGCCTTTGAACAGGTAAAAAAGAAGCCTTATTCCCTCAATAGCAGGATTTTAGTACTGAATCCCATCTGTAAGTTAGTCCAACCTACCCCGACGCAACACTTTCGCCAAGCAACAGGGATATGCACCAACACACGAGGGGTGTGTGCTCTGGTAATCCCTGTCCTGAGTCCCCTCTGCTTGCCCCAGTTCTTTTCTACACTTGCTCCCATCTGGCCCA
Source organism: Physeter macrocephalus (assembly GCF_002837175.3). Taxonomy (NCBI): domain Eukaryota; kingdom Metazoa; phylum Chordata; class Mammalia; order Artiodactyla; family Physeteridae; genus Physeter; species Physeter macrocephalus. The sequence continues at coordinate 33,881,919 of NC_041215.1, forward strand.
GTCCCTTGGTTTTCTCTCGTAATTAAGGGCCCAGAGGTGTCTTCATAGTTGGTGCCCATTTTCAGTTTCTATCTCTTATGCTTCTCACCTCTCTCTGAAGACTTTAGCTCAGAATCACATCACCAGTCTTTCATGCTTCAGACTGGCTTGCCGTCCCAGAAGACCTGATCTCTTGCTCCAGGACATTGGTGGGTGCTCTCACCTGGCTAACTGACCTCACTGCGCCCAGAGGTTTGTAGTCCCAGGAAATTTGAAAGCCTTAAAGAGGTTTCCAAGCTCAAGGATTCTTTAGAGCCAGCCCAAATAATGCACTAAATAATAGTACATCTCATGCTCTAGGTGGTTAACAACCTAGAAGGAGAGACAGATATGTATATATGAATTCATTACCAATTATAAATATGATAATAGAAAGAAACACAAGGCCCAAAATTTGTAGAGAATGACTAGCTGCAATGAAGGAGCACGGGAGTCTTGTTGAAGAAATGGAAATTGACTTGGTCTTTAATCAGTGACTTGGATTTTCACAGACAGGCAAAGAGAAGGCTACCTCATCTGAAGGAAAAAGAGAATCACAGGCCAGAATGTGAAGCAGTGTACCCCTTGGGCAACTATAAAGCATTTGACATGACTAAACTAGCAGCATGCAAGGAGCCCAGAAAGATAGACTGGTAGTCTTAAGGGCCACTTGGTCCAGGAATCAGGAAAGTCCTCAAAACATCAAAAATGGGGTTTAAAGCCACAACAATGGCTTGAGGAAATCCACATTCATAAGATGCAGCTTTCAAAAAATTTTTTAAAAGCTCCACTTTTTCTGAGACATTCAATAAATGGACAGGAAAATGTATAAACCCATTTTATAGGCTTGGTGCCATAGCTTCCATTTCTTTGCTCTCTGGTAAATCTTGACTGCAGAGTCCTGCAAAACTGCCCTTAGAAAATGGGGTTCCTACACTGTGCCTCAGTAAACCATATTCTTTTTTGATAGCTCTGATATTTAGAGGTCAGAGACTGGGAGTTGTCTATCTCTCTGTCTATCCAGCACCTGGCTTAGGGTGAGAGCTAAGTGCTTTTAAACATTCACTTGAAAGATAAGTACCATTAAGGCAGAGTCCAGTCAATACCAAACATGATTTTCAAAGTTATGGGACCACAACACGTGATATATTTGGATTTTAATGGAAAATACATGGTATTTGGTGTTAGTTAGACCCAGATTCAAACCCCAATTCTGCCATTTACTGGATGTGCGGCTATGAGAAGTTTGTTCAATTTCTCTGAGTTGTCATGGCTTCAACTTTATAATTGGAACAGAAACTCACATACAGATATTTAAAAATCAGAATAAAATATCATAATACATATAAGGGTAGCATAGTCCAATGATGAAGAGCATAGAGCCTTGAGACTCATTACCAAGGTCCAAATTTCAGTACTGCCACTTCCTAGCCGTGTGATTTGGGGCAGGTTAATTACCCTTGCTATACCTCATGATCATCATCTTCAGAAAATGTGAATAATCATGACATCTTTCTTGTAGATACTGTGTAAGTGTATCACGAGTCAGTATATGTAAATCACAGTCGTGTGTGGACCATAGTAAATTGCTTAATAAGTAGTAGGCACTTGGAATGTAATAACTGGTCAATTAAATATAGCTTGATGAGGATTTAGCTTGAAGTGCTTGAAGAGAAGTTTCTGGGACTCTGAAGTACACTTGTATCCTAGGATTTTTCAGTTGACATAGAACTGAGTGGGGTAGCTGTAGAGGAAGTGCAAAGCTGAACTGGATTCCTGGTCTACTAGAAAGCAAGAGCCAACTGAAACACCAAGCTGGACACTATGGGCAAAAACTGTAGTGAAAATTAAGAGCCTGCTTTGGAAGTCAGCTAAAAGGAAGAGCAGGATGCATTGCCCACATAGATTCTCTGAGGCAATGGAGAGGAGGAGAGCCCAAGCCTGGGTATGTATCTGATTTATAAGAGAATAAAATCAGACTAGAAAGATGACTTGAGCCAGTTACTGAATTTCAATGGGCATCAAATAGGTTTTTGGTTGTTTTTTTTTTAAGATGATAGTCTATCAATGGCAAAAATACAAAGGGTTCTGCTACAGAAACATAGTTTAATTTCTTAAGAAAGTTAAGACAATAATAACAAAAACAGTGTTGTTCTTAATAACAAAGAAGACAATGTTGGTATCGAGGGCTATAACTGACAAGAATCTTATTTTTCCTAACCATGCATTCAGTTTTACTGGACTCTATCATCAGAAAGTCACACTGACAGGCCTTTTCTGATGCCTCTTGTTATAATGATTTTCTTCTCTCCTGCAGAGGAGGTTTAGAGGTGCACCGTTTCAAGTACAAACTCTTCTTCCCCTCCAGATTGGCACCCACACAACAGGAATACATGACTAGAAAGCTACCATGTGCCATTTCCATCAGGGTTTAAAAAATAAGATAGCTTTCATCAGAATTTTTTTTTCTTTAAGAAGTTATTTCACTCTATCTTCTGAGCTGAAGCATGAGAGAACCAGTGCACAGCTAAGAGGTCCTCAGCAGATATTCTACACATGCATTTACATCACCTATTTGACTCACATGTGGATGATCCAGTGTTGAATGATGTGCTCTATTCCTTTCTAAGTAGAGGATAGAGCAAACCACGACAGTTAGATGCAAACTGGCGTCTTTATTCAAGCAACTGATCTGTTGTAATTCAATCTGTTACAAAGGATTCTACCAAGAATGGCCAAGGCTTTCTCGGATTAATTTCCCAGAACCTTATGCACTGAGGTGTTCGTGGAGATGATATCTCTTCAATTTATTTTATACCCAATTTTGAACAATGTCAACATATATGAAAACATAAGAATTGTAACATTCCATCACTCTGTTATGATCCTAGAAATTTAAGCTAATGAAGATGAACCTCAGGGGCTTCCCTGGTGGCGCAGTGGTTGCGCGTCCGCCTGCCGACGCAGGGGAACCGGGTTCGCGCCCCGGTCTGGGAGGATCCCACGTGCCGCGGAGCGGCTGGGCCCGTGAGCCATGGCCGCTGGGCCTGCGCGTCCGGAGCCTGTGCTCCGCAACGGGAGAGGCCGCAGCAGAGGGAGGGCCGCATACCACAAAAAAAAAAAAAAAAAAAAAAAAAGATGAACCTCAAAGGGATCCAGTGGGGAAGGAAATGGGACTCAAGTGGACTTAGTTGTGGGTATATCATTTAATATCTCTAGATATCATTGTTTATTTGTATCAAAAATGTACCATTAGTCTAGATAATTTAAGTCCAAATACTTTCTTAGAGACCTTTTTCATCCACTAAAATTCTCCCTCTTAGGTTTCAGGTTTTTTTTTGTTTTTATTTTTTTTGCGGTACGCAGGCCTCTCACTGTTGTGGCCTCTCCCGCCGCGGAGCACAGGCTCCGGACGCGCAGGCTCAGCTGCCATGGCTCACGGGCCCAGCCGCTCCGCGGC
>NC_041215.1:33885489-33914816 GCF_002837175.3 Physeter macrocephalus
GGCACGAACCCGCGTCCCCTGCATCGGCAGGCGGATTCTCAACCACTGCGCCACCAGGGAAGCCCTCTCATTTTTAAAAGGGTAATAATTGTCTTCTTTTTAAAAAAAAATTAACAATCTTGTCATGATTCTACATAGTCATAGACGTGAAAAATTATTCAAAAGGAGATAAATACTGATTAGATGATCAGATCTTTAGTAAGCTCTAATAGAGTAAAGATAATGAAATAATACAGATCTGGCCACAACCTGAAAGCATCATGTAACGCAACTTATTTCCATATCTTCTGAAAACCCTGTGGAATATCACTGGAAACTCAGTCCTGGGTCATATTCAAGGAAAAGCCTGAGGTCAAGTCATGCAGGATCCACTTCCACTCCACGCAGGCTCCAACTGAAATGTCAGACCCTTGAGTAACCAGTTGAAGGAGCATCAAAATATACCAGTTGGTAAGTCCGTAGGCTCAGGCATTAGATTGCTCCACTACCTAACCATAGGCAGAGAAAATGGAGAAAGGCAGGGATGGCATTATTACTAATGTTAGGGTATTAGGAAAGATGGAATAAGATACTAGGTGTAAAATCCTTATAGTAATTGCTGCAAAATTGTAAGCTCTTGGTGAATATTAGCTCTTAATTATCACTATCATCATCATCATCTTGATCATTGTTGACCCAATTCCCTTCCACATTCATGGAAAGCTGAAAATTATAGGAGAAGAGAACACGCCAAGTCTGTGCACCACCATTCTTGTAAGCGGACCTTGATTTAGGGTGACCAGCTGTCCCAGTATCTAAGGACCCAGGAATTTCTCAGAATAGGCAAATTCAATGCTAAAATCAGGACAATATCAAGAAAACCTTAAGAGGAACAGCTGAATCGACTAAACAGAATCCCATTACCCTATGTAACCATAGGCAGAGAAAATGGAGAAAGGCAGGCTACTGCACAGAAAGAATATTTCCTTCTGATAAGGAGAGAAAAGAAAGTCTGCTGCTCTGGGCAGGCCTGAGCAGTGACTTCCTTAACACTATCAAGTAGGGAAACCCAGCACAGGGACACTGCTAGACTCTCAGCACTCAGATATGTTACTCCTTCTCTCAGGGTACAGAAAAGGTTGGAAAGGAAGTCCAGATAACTTAGGTTTTTTAAGGGAGGCTCTTCTGGGCACCAGTCTTGACTAATATAGTCAGGTAGGGATCACTCAATCCAGACATGACTTGAAGGATTCTTCAATTCATCCCTTTGGTAGTCTACCAATATTTCGTTAGTTCTGGAATTGCATAATAAGCTGTATCATATGACCAACAAAAGGATAAAGAAACAGGTGTTCTCTTATTAGGAGAAGGGTAGGAATAAAGGCAGAATGTTCTCTTTATTTAAAGTGATAGATAATTACATGTTCTGCTTTAACTTTAGGGAAGATAAAAAACTCATATAAGTGTCGGTTTCCTTGTCTGTAAATTAGTTATATAATCTGCCATCCAAGTGTGCTGGACAATGAAAGACAGTGTGTAAAAGTTCCTAGGAAGTGGCCAGTAAATTGTAGACTTCAATAAAAATAAATCCCAACCACTACATGGTAACAAATGAACACCAAGATTGCAATGCTTTAAGAAACTAACAATTATTTCTTGCTCAATGAATGTGTTTCTGTTGATGGGTAACACCCTTTTATCTATAAGGATAACTTCCATCTTTTGGTTCCACCATCTTTATTGCCGTGGAGCCATTGACATCCAGCTGGTGGAAGGAGAAGATAGTAGTAAAAAAGACACACACTCTTTCACTACTTTCAACTAGTTTCCTAGGGTCAGGCCAGAAGTGTCAGCTGTGCTGAATTGTATAGATAGACTGCAGCACAACAAGTCAACAGAGATAGCAAAACAAAACTGGAAAAACAAGCTGGAGGCAATGAATAAAAGTAGTCTGTACACAGTTCAGCCAAGCTGGGATAGAGCCAAGAAATATCAATCAGAAACCCAGGAAGTGCCACAACTTTGATCAGAGAGGGTAGTCTCTCAGAAATCAGAAAGATACACAAGTTGCATCAGGCGTGTTGGAAAGTCACCCAATGGGAGCACTAGGCTTGTAGGGGGCAGTCAGAAGAGGCTTAGTGGATGTCCAGGAAAACTGTGAGTCACTGTAATGAGACCCCCAACCTCAGGCTCTATGGGCTGCCCATGTAGAGCATGGTGACCTCAGAAAAGAGTAGAAGTCCCAGCAAAGATTCAAGAAGGTTCTGAGAAAGCAATGACTGCTCAGCTCTGGGGTGTAACGTTCAGGATTAGGACTCTGAACTCCCCAAAAAACCTTCTAGGAATAACCCAGAGCCTCTGTCATAGCTGATCTAGGGCACTGGGTGGGGAGATGAACTCTAAAACACCCCTTGTGGGTTTGGTTACATTGAAAAGCACAAACAAACAAAAAAAAACCCCAAAAAACAAAGATGGTGTTAAAAGACAGAACTAGCAAACCCAGTGGACAGCAAGGAAGAGAGTGATGAAATTCCAAGTTGCTGGACTGAGATCCTTTCCTTTGCTTGTGCCTTGCAGAGGCTGGACAGAGCTCCATCCACTAGGAGGACAATGAATACTCCTGCTCAGGAGAAGGAGTGGGACTCAAGGGAAAGAGTGGATGTCATAAAAGCAATCGCAAGTGAGAGAGCACCAGAGCAGAATCCAACATGACAGCATCAGGAGCAAGGCAAGCTACCACACAGAGCAGCACTGAGCAGGATATCGAGGGCTGAGGCCTTGGGGGGCACATCCAGTGTTAGGTATGAGCTAACACCTAAAAGTAGGATTGGTGAGCTGATTCACAGAGGATGCATGTCTTAACAGGACTGGAATATGCAAGCACAGAGGCAGAGCTCAGAGCATGGACAATAATTTCCCCGATTTTATTTTCACAGGCTTTTGGAATGGGGTAGCCACTCAGAGTGAACATCTCCAACCTGCTGTAACAGTTGAATAGAGCATAATCTTCTGTCTCTCCCTGCCTTTCTTGTTCATTCTTAGCCCATTAACAGAGGGAGGAAAGTCTGAATGCTTCCTTTAACCGGTGACTCAGGAATGTGTCTTTGTACCCTCACCCCCTTCTGTTTTTAATAAGGCCATTGGTTCAGACCAGAAGATTCAATATTGTTGGTCTCTAGGGATTCTTTTCAACTTAAACTTCATATTTTTAAAAAGCTTATTTGTGATCTTTTGAAGTGCCCAATTAAAGATTTAAGGAAATAATGAATGTCTTGAGGTGTCTGCCCCAGATTTCTTTGCAAAAGAGAGCACGATGAGGCTTTTCTTCTCAACCATGGGGAATAACTGTAAAGCTGATTTTGCTTTTATTCCCTGCTCTTCTTCCTCTCCAGTAGCTTCCGTTTCCTTTCTTCCTCATCCCATGTCCTTTCGCTCTCCAGCTCTAAAGCCTGCTCTGACCAGGACCTGACCTCTTGCTTTCTTCTTCTTTTGCTCAGTAAGAGAGCACTGACCCTTTGCAGTAGAAGCAAACAAAATTCCACAGTCCATAGATGTCCAAGCCCTGCAGGGAGAAGGTGCATGTGGTTGACATTGAACTGACTTGGGAGCCCTTTAAGAGAAAGAGTTGAAGCAGTCATCCTCTTTGAAGTGATTCACCTTAAGTGTCACCTTTCCAAAGCAAAATTTCCATCCAGAGGGATTGTAGGGACTAAAATTCATGTCTGTGTGAAATCTTGATTCTAGCCGTTCTCTCAGTATGGAGGGGGTTCACTGTGGCAAGACTGGTTTGGTGCCCCTTCTTTGCCCACAGACAGAAAACAAGGGTGTTTCATCATCAGCTCTGTTCACTATTTCCGGCCATAAAGCAAGTCTCTCAAGATCAGGGCTGTGTCGTTTATGCATTCATTCATTTGCACATTCAACAAGCACTCACCAAGTGTCTCCAAGTGCCTGGTCCCCTGTCAGTTGCTGGGGATACAGTCGTTACCAAACCAGAGGCACTTCTTGTCCACTTGAAGCTGGACAGACTTCCGGGGAAGACATAATGATCACACGAATAAATATTTAACTATAAAACTGTGAGCACACAGGGCTATGAGTATAATGTGATGTATCAGTATTTAGAGAGGTTGAGACTTTCCTATGAAGCAGCACCTATCCAAGGTCTAAAGGTTAAGTAGAAATTACCTTGGTGAAAAGAGAGAGGAGGAAAGAGTATCAGAGGGAGAAGGCCTGAGGTGATAGGGTTCATGCATTCCAAATCTCTTGACCAACAGATCTTCTATCGGGTGGAATTGTCACCTGCAATGAGCGATATTTGGCATCTCTGGTCTTCATCCATGGAAAGACAGGATCCAAGTCTCAAACCCATGCTGCCTCCTATGACAACCAAATGCTCCTCCACACTTTGAATCGTCTCCAAGGCAGTCCAACTTCTCCAGCTAAAACTACACAGAGCTTTAAAAAGCCTCCTCTGTTTTCATGTAATTGACAGGCCAGTGGAGGAGACATTGGTATGAAATGAGCTAGAAACCCACGGAAATACCCATGTCTTTCAGAGCTTTGGGGGACAGAGGGAAGACAGCCTCTAGAAATTGATTTCCAGAGTCAACTCTCCTAAATCAACGGGTCGAATGACCATTCACCTGTGGAATGTTTAGTCTTGCCCCATCTCCATGTTTGTCCTTCCTTGTGGGTATACTCTGTTTCTGTAGGCTTTCCTGGAGCAGTTATTTTGTGGCCATAAACAAGAGCTTACAAAAGGGTAGGGACAGATTCAAGGTCAGATATAAGCTCAGGAGCAAGGGGTAAAAGAAAAGTACAAAAGAAATGCTCATAATTCAGCAAATGGCTTTTTGGTGAACTGATTTTCCAGCCAAATGGCTAGAACTGCCTTATACACCATCGTCAGTGTTATCACTGATAAATCAATGGAAGGGTGGAATGAAGGGTGTTAATTGGGTAAGTGAGTTGTGGGAAGGAGAATAGGCTGAAAATTAAGAGCAAGGAACACCAGTTAGAAGGTTACTGTAATACTGGTAGTATGGATGAGAAACAATGTTAGCTTAGACCAACTTGGTAGAAATGGAGAGAAGTGAATGGATTCAACAGACAATTAGGAGGCAAAATTGACAGGACTTGACCACGTATGAGATGTGAAAGTAACACAGATGTGTAAAGCTTGGTTGTAGCTAGATGGATGGAAAGAGAGAATACTGGAAATATGAACTTCTTTGGAAGGGAGAGAGCATTAGTTTGGTTTTGCAGATGTTGTTTCAAAACATCCAAGAAGGGATATCTTGCAGATATCTAGATCAAGAGCTCAGGGAAGTGCTCTTGTTTAGAAACGTACATTTGGGTATCATCCGCATATAAGTAGTATACTAGTCTGCTAGGGCTTCCATAACAAACTACCATAGACTAGGTGACTTAAACTACAGAATTTTATTTCTTCATAGCTGTAGAGACTAGAGGTTCAAGATTAATGTGTCAGCAGAGTTGGTTACTCCTGAGGCCTCTCTGCCTCTCTCCCTGGCTTGTAGCTGGCCGTCTTCTCATGATCTTTTCCTCTATGCGTGTCTGTGTCCTAATCCCATATTCTTTGATGGATACTAGTCATATTGAATTAGGGCCCACCCGTATGACTTTATTTTACCTTAATTTGTTCTTTTAAGAACTAATTAGCTCTATTAGCTAACTAATTAGCTCTATTTAGAAATACAGCCACATTCTGAGGTATAGGGTGTGCTTTAGAATTTCAACATATGAATTTTGGGGGAACACAATTTAGTCCACAATAGATGGTAACAGAAGCTGTGGGTATGGTATGATATTGCCTAGGTGAAGAATATATAAGAAGAGAGGAACATTGCAACATGAGGAATCCAACATTTAATATCCAAAGCGAGGAGGGTGAAAAACCAGAACCTTAGAGAGGAATCAGGGGAGAGGTAGGTTACAAAAGCCAAGGAAATTGAATGTCTTGATAAGGAGGCAGTTGTGAAAAGTGTAGAAGATTAAAGAAAGACCAAGTAGAATGGAAACTGTAAAAAGAATATTTTCTTCCATTTTGTCTACACAAAACTGTCTAACCTAGTGACTGGTGTCTAGTAGTCATTAAGTAATGACTTAATTATTTATTTCCATACTTAAGTCTTGAGGGAGGAGAAAGAAGACAAAGCAAGAACAGGTGGAATAATATAGAACTGGCTGAACATATCTGTGTAAACTTGAAGAGGTTAATATCTCAGCATTTCAGTTTCAAATTATGTAAAGTAAATTTTTAATTTCTATTTCACAGGGTTGATTGAGATTATATGCCTGGAACACATATCAAAGAAACATGGTAGGTATTATTCTAGCTACACATTGAACTACTTTAAGCATTATACTCAAATTGGTTATAAGTAGAAAGAAATAGAAAGCGAATCCATATTAAGCCAACTCTTTGCTAGAGAACAATATAGATTAAGTCTAGAGAGGCTCTTTTCAGATGTGAATTTCAAAGGGAATTTAAGATGAGAAGACTGCAGCAGTGAAGAGAAATAATACAAGGCAATGGAGAACAGGCAAAGCAAGACTGGAGCAAAGTATGGGTCCCTCAATTTGGACAGCTCACTGCTACTAATGTCTGAGTGGGGCAGTCTTATTTTAAAAGCAAGCGGAGCCTATTTCTGTTTTGTAAATAAGTTCATTTGTATCATATTTTTTTAGATTCCACAAATAAGCGATATCATAGAAAACAAACTTATGGTTGCCAAAGGGGATAGTGGGGGCAGGGGGAGATAAATTAGGAGTTTGGGATTAACATATGCACACTACTATACATAAAATACATAAACAAAAAGGACCTACTGTATAGCCCAGGGAACTATATTCAATATCTTGTAATAACCTATAATGGAAAAGAATCGAAAAAATAATATATGTATATACATATATATACACACATATCTATCTATATCTGAATCACTTTGCTGTGCACCTGAAATTAACACATTGTAAATTACCTATACTTCAATAAAAACAGTTATTAAAAAAAGCGAGCAGAAAATAACCCCCAAATAAAATATTTGTATTAATGTATGTAATTTTTTTCAAGTCAATTAATAAATCATTCAAAGGCATATGTTATGGACTTAAAATATGTAAGTCTTTAAGAAAGAAAACTATGCATGGTCTTTACCCTGAGACAACACTCTAGCATCTCGGTGGGTGAAACATTCACATGTAAAGACCCACCAAACAAAAGGGTTGCTGGGGTGCTTTAATGTTCAAATACAAATTGGACTTAACCAGGTGAATTACTTTACTGTCTGTGACCCTTTTCTGGTATTGCTCTTGCCTTGGCAATACCTCCTCTGGGTTCTCCTCTGGGTCTTCAGAGTACTCATGAAAACATTTCAACAACAGGAGAAAAGGGAGAGACTAGTGTTTTTGAATCTATTGATATACAAAATACCATGTTGGGGACTTTTATTTATTATCTCATTTAGCCTTTCTGTAAATAATTGAGGTAGATTTCATAGTCTCCACCTTATGGGTAAGGAGGCTGAGGATTAAAAATATTAACTTACCGGGCTTCCCTGGTGGCGCAGTGGTCGAGAGTCCGCCTGCCGATGCAGGGGACGCGGGTTGGTGCCCCGGTCCGGGAGGATCCCACGTGCCGCGGAGCGGCTGCGCCCGTGAGCCGTGGCCGCTGAGCCTGCGCGTCCGGAGCCTGTGCTCCGCAACGGGAGAGGCCACAACAGTGAGAGGCCCGCGTACCCCAAAAAAAAAAAAAAAAAAAAAAATTAACTTACCAAGTTCAGAGGGACAGTCAGTGTGGTGTTGACCCAGTGATGTGCTGGAGCTGGTTCCCACCGGTTATACAGGGCAGATTGGGTGCTTTCCTTCCTAAACCCACACTGAGTGACCTCACACTGGTAGCTCAAAATGGGCCTTAGTGGAATGAATTACACTATTAAAATCAGGACATGCAGTAGATCAGTGTTTTATTTATTTTCAGAGAACGGGTTTATAAACATGTATCAGAATACACTGGTTGAGATTAAAGCCAATTGCATGCTTTCTCCCATTTATGACCCTTGGGAGCTGTGGGAATATGAAATGGTTGTCTTCTCACTTCAAGTCTTCTCTGATGCAGCACAGACTGCAGCACCACCCTTCATTACGTAAGAACTGGATTATCTTAGTTTTCAGAATGTCCATGTTTGAATAAACTGTCACCCCCTATAGGAAACTTTGCAAATCCTTGCCACATCCCAACTCTATATGGAATTGCCAACTACAAATTGACACTTGCCATCTACCTCTATAAGGATTAAATCATGAGCTTCTGACCTTCAACACACCCCGAAAGGAGTTCAGGGTGGAGATCAGGAATGAAGCACTCTGTGCTCTGGGAAAAACTGGCAGAGCAGGCCTTCAGATAGTTAGTTTTCAGGAGAAGACTTTATGGGCCCAATTCTTGCATCTCCTCGTACCTGGAAAAGCACTAAAATCCTTCATGGTAACATCTGCTCCACATGACTTTCAGTAAACTTCATGAGATTAGCAGCAATCTTCTGCAAAAAATATGTACTTGATTACATGTACTCCCCCTTCACCAAAGTCACATATATACCGACCTACCTCTTTGGAGCAGTTTCTCAGAGCTCTCTGAGACGCTGTCTCTCGGGCTGCGTCCTCATTCTGTTCCAAATAAAACTTAACTCACAACGCTCATGTTGTGCATTTTTTTTCCAGTCGACAGAATCCATCATATTCATTACCTTCAATAGAGCATCTGTTAACATAACCAGACATTCTCCCCAACTCAGGATCTGGGATGTACAGCTGGGTGAAGGCTCACGAACATGGCCGTTGGAAGATGACCCATTGGAACAAAGCTAGATGGCAACAAATTACAAAAATGCCCTTAAAGAAAGTAGATCAGAATGTTAGCATGTTTACTCTTCATGACTCCATGGGAGAAACGTTGTTAACTCTATTTTACAGATTCAGTGTTTGAAGCTCCCAAACTTACACAGCTGGCAATGAGCAGAACCACGGTTTGTGATCTAGTTCCTGGCACACAGTGGGCCCTCGTTAATCTTTATTGAAGTGAATACAAAGCCAGACGTGCAGCACAGATCCCCTTGACTTTTCTTCCTTGTGTCAGTTTTTGGAGTACATTTTCCAAAAATGCGTTTCATAAATCGCTCCCAAATCTTTTTGTCACTCTCTCCTGACCCATTCTGAGATGGCTTTGAGAGATTGGCAGAGGAAAGACAGGGTGAAGTGTGTGTTGCTGTTTGGAATGAAAGAGAAAAGAAACCAAAAAAGTGTAAACAGATGTAGAGAGGGAGAGCAGGAGACACTTCTCAGATATTTGTTTATTTATCCCATCTTGCCTCACATTGTCTGCTATTTGTCTTAAAGATAGACCTTTGCTAAGGTAAAAATCCAGTGCATTGACCGTGCAAAATGTTATGATGTAGAGCCAGTCCTCAGGGAACAGGAGGTAACTGTCCATCAGGAGATGCACCCTTGGGTGCCCCATACAGACCTGAACTACTGATTTGCAGTGGGATTATGAAACATAAAAAGGAAAAAACAACCATTTTTATGCACTCTGCTGGTCTACCTCCATGAAGCTCAGCCTCAATGCCAGAAAGCTTCTCCTTCTATGTCTCCTTTGTATTTCTCTTTTAAGTCGGTATGAAAGCCAGCGGCATGAAGTTTGGGGGAGAGAAATAGTCCTAGTTCTGTCACCAACTTCCTGGGACTGGGGATAAGTCTCTCCCTTGCTCTGCTTCTCTATTTCCCTATCTTTAATGGATTATAAGGAGAGATGGTGAGATAATCTCTAAAATCCCCTCCAAATCTAAGATATTATGACCCATACATGCTCGAAGGCTGCCCATGCTGAAACATTTAGCTGGTTGTCTGTGAGCAATTTTGCTGCGGTGACCAAAAGAGGTCCTGGAAATAATGCCAGGAATATCCTTACCATGACAACCATTGATTGCAATGTGGTTGAAGAGCCGATTTCCTAGACAAGTGAACTTAGGGCACTTGAGAAATTAGGTGATAAGCCAAGGTAGACATCGACATTGACCACTTCTCTTTGTTCTCAGGACAGCCGGTGGTTTTAGCATTTTTTTACTCTCCTTGTTGTCTTTACACAGAAAAGTGAATCCCTCTTTCTTCTAGCCCTACTCTTACTTTTCCCAAACTAAGAAAAACAACTCTAGCGTCTAAAGTTACCTTGGGTCTAATGCCATTTTTGCTGATAATAAAACTTCTCTTATTTAATTAGGACAGCCTGAAGTCTATGTTAAGAAAAACACAAAATAACCAAGATTTTCAAGAAAGAGAGCCACTTAAATAGCTGAACACTTCCCTCTTGAATGTAAATTGATTATACACAGGCTAAAATGCTCAGAGGGCCATGGAAATATAGCTCCCTTTTTGCCTCTAACCATTTTCTCTCATTTTAGTTATAAATGTGCTATTTTAGTAAATTAGCCAAAAAATGATGTACTTGCAGTTTCTTCAAACCTGTTTCACAGCATTTCTTTTCCAAGTTTGGTTGGAAGATGTCCAAGTGGTTAGGGAAAAACAACAACAAAAACAAAAACACAAACTAGCAAGCTAGAAATGGGAGATAATTTCTCAACACCCACAGAGTTATGTATGCCCCTTCCCTTTGTGTTTACTCTGACTTAACATTTCTTCGATTGTTTTCTAGGTTCTGTTTTGATATCTATGAGAAATCCCATTATCCATGTATTTCATAGAATCCAAGGACGCTCTTGAGTTTGGAAATACTCCTCTTCCTCTCACCAGGAATGTCCCTACTCCCTCCTTTTTAGCCCTGTAAGTCTTTTACCCAGCTTCATTTTCTCTCTCATGTCTCTCCGTCTTTCCTTGCCCTGCCCCCTCACTCCTACTCTGCTTTTCCCAACTCCTATTGATCTCTTTCTACTCTCTACTCTCTTTCCCCTTTTTCTATTTACTGATTCCTTTTCTATCATTTTTCATCACTTTTCTTTTTGCCAACTCACAGTTTACAAGAATAACCCATGCTGCATGGCATTCTTTCCAAGCGAAATCATTCACAAAGCATTCTCTTAGGTGTAGCTTGTTTTTTGGGAAATAATGTTTATAACTTTTGTTAAAAAAAGAAATAACTGGCGCAAAATGGATTCATTTGCCCCTGATGAAAGCAAACCAAAACTTGACAGTTTTGAACTTCAGCAGAAATATGATCTTAATCAACCAGTTTGGAAATTTCTGGTGAGCACCCAGGAGGTAATCTGTCATGCTGGCCCTCTCCATCTCCCAGAGGAAGAGGCAATCTGTGTGATAAAACCCTTCCTCCCCCTTCTCCCTAAAATGATGTCCTGACCTAAAAATAAACCTTTCTATACGTTCACTAATAACTCCCTTGCTTCATCCTTCTTCCGATAAAAGCCTGTAATTTTGTACAACCCCTTGGAGCCCCTTTCTATTTACTAGAAGGTATGTTGCCAGATTTCATGAACTGTTCAATAAAGCCAATTATATCTTCAGATTTACTCAGTTGACTTTTGTTTTTTAACACTTTCAATTCAGTAAGTGTTGAGTTTGTGCAGTCAGGGGCTATGCTCGGCACTGAAATTATGCACATAAATAATAACACACCCTATATTAGGAATCCAGGAGGAATAAGACATGTGTAAGGGTTTTGGTGGAGGCATCACATTGTATAAATAATAATTAGAAAATGGTTTTATTTTTTCAATAACTTCCACAGTGGTTGCTCTGCCAGTTCCCCTTTGCTGCTGAAGACTTGGACTCACTGAGTGTCATATCTTCCCTAGGAATTTAGTTGACATTTATTGCTTTAGATTTTCTAGGGATAAGCCTCTGTACCGAATTGTTTTTCAACAGTTGCAGATTCATTTACCATGACAGTGCCTTTTCTATCATGACAGAGGTATTTCTAATTCCAGTTCCTTTTGGAACCAGACCAAAACTTTCCAACCAAATGTGAGAAAGATTATTTGCAAAAGTCCAACATTTTCTGCCATTTAACTGCTACTGGCTGAAAGAGCGGTATCACCTTACATGTCTATGGATATAGAAATGAATTCACAGATTTATAGGCAAAATAAACTGAAATTCTTATTTTCCTTCTCTGTCTTTAGATTGCTTTTTCTGCCTTGGTTATTCCCTCTTATGGCAAATCCCATACATTAAAGCATCAAGCAATGAACCAACAGGGTGGGTTAGATTTCAACCTAGGTCAGCTACTTGTTTCATAAGCACATGCTTTACAAACACTTTATCTTTAAACCATTATCTGGCAGATACATGCAATGTCCGACTCAGTATCCTATAGTTATCTATGATAGACAGGCTGGGGCCATGTTTGTATCTGACCCACCCAGTCATTATCAATCATGCCACCTATACCTGTAAAGTGCTTCCTGAAATTGTTCCAACCTGAACATTCAGCACCTTTCATGTGATGCTTCCTAAATTACAGACACTTGGTTACTTGGATCTCGTTCAATGTATAAAAATCTGACTGTCCAGTGTTAAGGTGTTGATGGATTGATTGGTGGTCTTAAAATAAGTGATTTGAAGTACACTGATTCTTAGAACTGTGTTCCTGCTAGATTCCAGGCTAATAGATTAAGATAGATAAATGAACAGGACATGATCTGCCTAAACGGCCTAACAGAAATGCATTGCAGGAACTGAAGCAGATATGAAAAGGGAGGAAGAGAGGGGCAGATGCTCATTG
Organism: Physeter macrocephalus; assembly: GCF_002837175.3. Taxonomy (NCBI): domain Eukaryota; kingdom Metazoa; phylum Chordata; class Mammalia; order Artiodactyla; family Physeteridae; genus Physeter; species Physeter macrocephalus. The sequence goes on from NC_041215.1 coordinate 33,898,247, forward strand.
TTGAGTTTGACATAAATTGATCCTGATACGGAGACTCAGAGTTAGGCTATTTTCCTCCATGGTGATTATGGATAGAAAGAGAGATTATACATTACTTAATTAGTCAAGAGAATGGTAGTCAATCAGGTGTCATTCTCCAGTCACTGACAAAGATCAGAGAAAAACAAAAACAACTCTTCTCGAGGTTATTCTGTAAAACAACCATCTAGCTCATATTGCACTAGACAAGAGTGTTTCTCTAAGTATCCTCAAGCTCCACTGAGAGCTGTTACCCAAGGCACTGAAAGAGAAAAAACTTGTACTTCTGATGAGATCCACAGGGCAGACCAGTCTCATCAAATTTCAACTTCCTTGTGGAGCTTTTTTGGAGATTCCTAAAGATAGCCATACACAATTTAATGAACCAAAGGTGTCCTTCAAGTACCTCACTTGAAAGCTAGTATTAGGTCCCTTGCCTCTGATAAGATCTCCTTCCTTTTGTCATGACCAGTTAATTTCAAGAAGGAAATCCTTCCTTGTACTGAATAGCAGCATGTAATGCCTGCCATCATTCAAAAGTTATTTTTTATGAATGAGATCAATAGTCACAGCAGGAAAGGGAGTGTTAGGGCAGCTGCTTTGAGGGGGAGGGGGAGTAAAGAGCTGGGAGAAGGAGATCAGAAACTCTTCGTTTCTCCTTCTCTGCTGCTTACCCTACAGGTGGATGCAGGGATAGATGCTGAATCCCAGTTGCCTTTAGGTAATTCTTGAAGAGTCACAGATAATGAAGCATGTTCTTTACCACTGGTTTTTTTTTTTTAATTTTTAAATTTTATTTTATTTATTTTTTCACACAGCAGGTTCTTATTGGTCATCAATTTTATACACATCAGTGTATACATGTCAATCCCAATCGCCCAATTCAGCACACCACCATCCCCACACCCCCGCTGCTTTCCCCCCTTGGTGTCCATACGTTTGTTCTCTACTTCTGTGTCTCAATTTCTGCCTTTAGCAAAGTTTCATCACTATACTTGTTAAACATGTTAAACATGTTTAAACTGGTTAAACATCCAGAATGGACTTCTGGATACATAGTATATGGGAGATATATATATATATATTTCTCCTATTTTTGTGGAACATGAGGCATGAAGGACTCCAACATACCAAATCCAGAGCTGATATCTTTAAGGCAAACATAAACCAAAGTTACCTAAGTACAAGACACTTCTTATTTCCTGGAAAATTTGAAATAAAGGTTTAATCCATTTAAAGGGAGAGGTACTGCTGTTTGTGTGTATGGATATTCTCAGTAGAGGAAAAATTGAATATCCTCACCTTTTGGTCTGACCTCAGGGACAAAGAAATGTTATAAAATAGAATTTATTTAGCCTCAGGGCAATGGATGCAATAGTAGGTGTGGGAAACAAAGACCTAATAAATTGGGCAAATCTTTTCTCGAAAGCCATTATGCAATATGCACAAAAAAACTTTCAAATAGTTTGGAGATTTCATTCAGTAATAAGGACTTATTCCTCAAGAAATCATTATATGTGAAAATTTTAAAAACTAGCACATAAATTCATCATGACATTATTTTAAAGAGAAAAATCAAAAATAACATAGATACCAGGTAATATTAAACGTTTAAGTGAATAGTGTCACATCACTAGAGTAGACTGTTCTGCATCCATTTAAAATTATGTTTGTAAATTCTTTAATGGTCTGAGGAGATTTAAATTTTTTAATTTTTTGTTATTTATTTATTTAATTTAACATCTTTATTGGAATATAATTGCTTTACAATGTTGTGTTAGTTGCTGCTGTATAACAAAGTGAATCAGCTATATGTATACATATATCCCCATATTTCCTCCTTATCGTGTCTCTCTCCCACCCTCCCTATCCCACCCCTCTAGGTGGACACAAAGCAACCAGCTGATCTCCCTGTGCTATCCAGCTGCTTCCCACTAGCTATCTATTTTATATTTGGTAGTGTATATATGTCCACGCCATTCTCTCTGAGGAGATTTTAAAAATATAATCTTGCATGCAAAGAGTTAGATATAAATTTGTGTGTACAACTTGACCCTTTGTAAATCTGAATGTGTGTGTGAGTGAATATGTATATGTGGAGACAGAGAATTAAAGGAAATGAATCAACATTCTACTAGCAACAATGTTCCATGAATGCTTAAGATTCTTGTGTTTTTTGTTTTCCTCCTTAAATTTTTTCCCAATTTTCAAATCATCTGCTGTAAGTATTTTTGATATTTACACTTATGAAAATTCAATAATGTGGCAATTTGTGTCCCCAGTTATTTGCTGGTTGTGTACACTTGCTTTGACTAATGGAATGAGAGCAGAAGTGGCATGTGTCCTGCCAAGAAGAACGTCTGAGAGACTCTATGAGGTCCCACCGTGTTTCCATCCCCTCAGCCCTGAGAACTGCAATGTCCCTGATAGATGCTTCTCCTTTAACCTGATCTTAGAATGAACAAGACATGTGGAGCAGAGCCAAAGGGACCCACAATGGCAGGCATATGGTATGAATGAGAATCTAGCCTTTTTTATGGTAAGAGACTGAGAATTGGAAATTGTTGTTACTGTAAAATAACAAAAAGAAAAGTTGACTAATATGGCCTATTCCATTAAATTTTCTGGTTTAGAAACTAGCTAAATGACTAATTAGCAGGTTATCTTAAGGAAATAATTTATTGTTAATCTCATAGACCGACATAGAAACAAGACAGGTTCAAGTGTCCCAAGAGTGACAATATAAAGACAAACCAAACAAAATTCCTTTTACCTTGCCACTTTGGTCCAATTACATTTTTCAATTTTGCTGATCAGACACATGAATGATAAAATTTATTCTCTGTCTCCACTTCTTTACCTTCACTCCTAGATATTTTGAAATCTGATTTCCACCTATGTCAATACAGTAGATGTATTTTATCATAATTTTGATATATTGAACTGTACTCTCCAATTATTTTCTAAAATATCCTTGTATTACTTTAATGTCTGATGTTTTCCCTTGATTATATTTGTTTATGTAGTTATAGTAGGCATTCCAAAAATTAATGTTATTTTCTTCATGAGGAGACACACAATGTCAGTTGGCTCCATTACTGGTGATGTTAATTTTAATCTCTTAATTATGATGGTGTTTACCAAGGAACTTCCCTGGTGATGCAGTGGATAAGACTCTGCACTCCCAATTCAGGGGGCCCGGGTTCTATCTCTGGCCAGGAAACTAGATCCCCCATTGCTGCAACTAAGAGTTCTCATGCCACAGCTGGGGAGCCTGTGTGCTGCAACCAAGGAGCCCGCCTGCTGCAACTAAGGAGTCCATATGCTGCAACTAAGGAGCCCTGGAGCCACAACTAAGGATCCTGCCTGCTGCAACTAAGACCCAGCACAACCAAATAAATAAATAAATAAATATTTAAAAAATTAAAAAATAATTTAAAAAAAAGATGGTGTTTACCAGGATCCTCCCTTTGTAATTACTTGGCAACTTACAGGAAGATACTTTGAGACCATGTAAATATCCTGTTGTTTTTGAAACACCCATTAGTTTTAGTATGTATTGATGGTTTTGTCTGAAATGATTCCCTATTTATATTAAATGAACACACATATTTGCGTTGTATTGAATGAGTCATAATCTGACTATCATTATCTATTTTGATAGTCAAATTACCCACATTTGGGGATTGAGAACTATCTTGTTGATGTGTCCCACCACTCTTGAGATACTCCATATTTCTGGACTAACAAGATATCTTGGGCTTTTCCTGTCCTGTACCTGAAATCAGCCATTTTCCCAAGGAACTCTGGTTCCTTTTGATGAAGAGTATTTAGAAACTGAGATGTGAGCTTCTGGTGTGTTCATTACTAGTAATGTACCACTATTCTAGACTCAGTTGAGCTAGGAAATATTGGTTGATAGATAGAAATATGTTTATATCTTCATGTCCTTATCTTTCTCTATCTAAAACCTTGACTTCATACTGTTACTTCCAATTCTAATCCAACTTCCCATAATTCAGCTTACTCTTCCCCCTCTTCTAAGTTTCTTTAATAGTGAGAAATCCAGGTCACAGTCCACTGATGTTTAATTTGTCCTCAGGCCTATCATATACAGAAGGTAGTTTCAGAACTGCTTACTCACAGAACTTGAAAAAGAAGTCTCCTAACTAGATTTCACCATTTGTTCACAGTTGCTTTTTCTTAATTTGTTTGTAGATGTATAGTCAAAACACTGCATTCAAAAGCTTATTTGACTTATATCTCCTTTCATTCAGGGTAGTTACAATGTTTGTTTGAAACACAGTTATGTCATTTGGTTTTGTTTGAATTCAATTTTAGTTTTTTTTTTTCTTCCCAATCTTTATTGATTTTATCTTATATTTTAAAATACGGGAAACAGTAACCTAGTTTCCCAAGTCAAAACTATACAAATGCATATAATCAAAGAGGTGACTTTCCTCCACGCCCGACATTTCTACCTCATTCATACCCACCCTTCATAAGTAATCAAACGCATAAATGTGTAGCTTATTTTTACAGTGTTTTTTTTTTAGTAAAAATAAGTTCAACACACATTTTCACTTCCAATATTCTCTTACACTAAATACAATATTTTTTAATTTGCATTTTTTTCTTAGCAATATTTCCTGAAACTTATTTCATAACAGGTGGATGAGCCAGAGTTTATTCAACCAATCTCTTACAAATGACTTTTAAAGTCATTTCCAATATTTTGTTATGACAGAAAGTGCAACAGTGAATAACCTTATGTGTATGTGTGTTTATACTTTTGGTGACGTATCTTCAGAGATACAGAACAAAAGTTAATTTTTTTTTCATTTTCTTAAGTCTTTCCAGATTCTCCTTCATAAAGGTTATGCCAATTTGTATACCTACCATACGACTTGTTTTAGAGTATGTTTCCCCAAAGCCACATTACTGAAAGCATTCTAGGTGTTAGGGTTGATTCTCTATTTAAAACATTTTCTAAATTTTCTATTACTGAAGTAGAAGAAAGGAGATACCAGATGAGCTCATTTCACTGAATTAATCAGAAGTTTTTATACTGAATAGAGTGCTGGGCCTCTTTCACAACTTTGACTTTTTTATAGCCATATCTATACATCCTCCTCAGTAGATCTTAAGCTCATCAAAAGAAGAAAAACAGAAGCTGTTTGAATTTCACTTAGTGTCTACATTTAGTTCTCATAAAGTATTTATTTAACTACTACATTTTAAAGAGATAGGTAGTAAATGAGATACTAAGGCAAAATGAAAAGACATATAAAGTCATATTTTTCCCCCTTCAGTACTGTAGTTACACTTATTCTAATTGCACCACGACTTTCTTTGTTGTTTTAGCTGGAAAAGCAAATTGAAATTGAAACCTAAATAAGGGGTCACTTAGTGAAGGACACTGAAAGACCCCATGAGAAATTACCAGGCCACCTGATGAGAGATTTGGATTGGAAAATGATTCCTTGATGAGTCTGAAATACAGTATGTCTCTTTTTTCTGTGCTCTCTATTTCTTGTCACCATCTCTTACATTAAGCCCTATCACAGGAGAGTTTCTTGGGGAATTTAAACTGACAGGTTCATACTGATTAGAAGCCTGAGGACAAGGCATCTCCGAAATGAGATCAATGTCAGTGCTTTTGCCCACAGCAGCCACAGGAGGAGGAAAAAATAAAATCAACAAATACTTCACAACATTCTTTATTAGAAGAAAATATGACTCAGAATCATGGAGAAGGAAAAGGAAAATGTTTTACATTGTGTCCTTAAAAGGCTTTCAGCAATGCCAATGAGACACAAATTTTCTTTCCTCTAAAGCGTATGAATAAAAGCCTAGACAGACATAAAATGTGTCACAACTAAACATTACAGGTATTCTGAAGGATCTAGGATATATTCAGTTGTTTGTTTTTTTTTTTAAGACTTCTTACAGAAGGTTTAGGTTTACAATAAAACTAAGAGGAAGGTACAGAGATTTCTCACCTGTCTCCTACCCCAACACATGCATAGTCTCCCAATTATTAACATTCCACACCAGAGTGGTGCATTTATTACAACTGATCAACCAACACTGACGTATCGTGATCACCAAAAGTCCATAGTTTAAAGTCCACACTTCGTGTTGAACATTCTATGGGTTAGGACAAATGTATAACATATATCCATCCATATAGTCTCATACAGAGTATTTTCACTCACCTAAAAATATTCCGTTCTATGCCTATTGATCATCCCCCCCTTCTCCCTGGCAACTATTGACCTTCCTACTGTCTCAATTGTGATGCCTTTTCCAGAATGTCGTATGCTGAGAATTAACAATAGGTAGCCTTCTCAACTTGAATTCTTTCACTTAAAAATGCACATTTAAGATTCCTCAGTGTTTTTTCATGGCTTGATAGCTCATTTCTTTTTAGCGCTGGATAATACTCCATTTTCCAGTTGTACTACAACAGATATTTATCCATTCACCTGCTGAAAGGCATCTCGGTGGCTTCCAAATTTTGGCAATTGTAAATATAGCTGCTATCAACACCTATGCTCAGAGTTTCGTGTGAACACAAATTTTCAACTCCATTGTGTAAGTGTCAAGGAATGAAATTGCTGGATTGCATGGTAATAAGATATTTGGTTTTGTAAGAAGTGTCAAACTGTCTTCCAAAGTAGATGTACTAGTCTGCATTCCCACCAGCAATGTATGAGAGTTCCTGTTGCTCCACATCTTCATAGGTATTTGGTGTTGTCAGAGTGCCAGATCTGGATTATTCTAATAACTGTGTAGTAATGTCTCAGTGTTGTTTAATTTTCATTTCTCTAATAATGTATCATATTTAACATCTTTTCCTATGCTTATTTGCCAGCTGTATATCTTCTTTGATGAGGGGATGGTTAAGGTCATTGGCCTATTATTTAATTGGCTGTCTGATTTTTGCTGTTACTGTTGAGCTCCAAGGTTTCTTTGTATATTTTGGATAACATTTTCTGTATTGGATGTGTCTTTTGCAAATATATTTTCACAGTGGTTTGTCTTCTAATTCTCTTGATATTGTCATTCACGGAGCAGAAGTTTTTAAAAAATTTTAATGAAGTTTAGCTTATCAATTATTTCTTTTTTAAAAAATTTTAATTAATTAACTAATTAATTTTTGGCTACGTTGGGTCTTTGCTGCTGCTCGGGGCTTTCTCTAGTTGCGGCGAGTGGGGGCTACTCTTTGTTGCGGTGTGTGGTCTCCTTATTGTAGTGGCTTCTCTTTGTTGCAGAGCATGGGTTCTAGGCACATGGGTTTCAGTAGTTGTGGCGTGCGGTCTCAGTAGTTGTGGCTCATGGGCTCTAGAGTACAAGCTCAGTAGTTGTGGTGCACAACATTAGTTGTTCCACGGCATGGGATCTTCCCGGACCAGGGCTCAAACCCGTGTCCCCTGCATTGGCAGGCAGATTCTTAGCCAATGCACCACCAGGGATGGCATGCACTTTTGTGTCTCCGGCACATAGGACAGTACCTGCTCTAGTAGGAATGTGGTCAGTAATGCTTAAGAATGAATGAGAGTACATAAATGAATATTTGAACTCTATGATCAAAAAAAAAAGTCCCTTCCAAATGCTGCAATCCTAGAGTCCTCGAGAGTTGTAATTACTCTTGGTAGTGTTCTAACCCCGATTTTTCCTCTTTCAGCAAAAATCAAGAAGCCAGCCAACAGTAACAAACAGAAGGCCTCAAATGTGACTGTTATGCTGATTATTTCTTGGCAAATGGTGTGTTAGAAACTCATTAGCGGCATGTTTTCTCAAAGAAACAAAAGAGTTTCACAGTCCCTTTCCTCTCTATTATCTTGTGATATGTCTATTTCCTTTTGCTGATACCTCAATGAATAAATTTAACACTGGGCTTCATTTTATCTCCTCACTTCTGTGTAAACCAACTGATGGGTAAGCAATTATGAATTATGGGTCAAACAGGAGGTTATGTATATCACTTTAATCTGTGATTGACACACATGTCATTTTGTTATAAGAAGTTTATTGTTCCACCATTTTTTCTAATGTGGAATTTACTATTTTTTTTAATGGTCTTGGTGATGAGTACCAAACTGCTTCACAAGGAGTAAATGAAGTGTCTATTCCTTCCTCTATAAAGTTCTCAGAAAGTATTGCTTCTTATCAATGGCATAGAGAAGTTATATTTTAGGTTCTTCAGTTTGAACGCTGAGGAAATGTTGTGGTTCGATTATAGGGAAAAATCTATCAGATGTGGTAGACACATCTGTGGAAACCTGTGGACAATAACCAATTGTCACTATTTTGTTCATGAAAAGAAATGAGTTTTTTGTTGTTGTTTTGTTTTGTTTTGTTTTACCTCCACTCAGAGTCCTGGACTATATTCAGTAGACAGTGAAGATTAATGCAGCTTCTGTTGCCTCTCAAATTTGCTGTCCATGCTGTGCTCCCTTCTTTGTCTTACATTCATCCCATTAAGTATCAGCATTCTTGTGTTTTGTCTTTACTGGAAACACTGTTCACTCTATGGATATTTTTTTCTCATTTAATAGCTAAGACATAGAAGCAACCTAAATGTCCATTGACAGATGAATGGATAAAGAAGACGTGGTACATATATACAATGGAATACTACACAGCCCTAAAAAAGAATGAAATAATGCCATTTTCAGCAACATAGAGATGATCATACTAAGTGAAGTAAGTCAGGCGGAGAAAGACAAATATCATGTGATATCACTTATATGTGGAATCTAAAAAAAATGCTACAGGCAAACTTATTTATGAAACAGAAACAGTCTCACAGACATAGAAAACAAGTTTATGGTTACCAAAGGGGAAAGGCTGGGAAGAGGGATAAATTCAGAGTCTGGGATTAACATATACACACTACTATATATAAAATAGATAACCAGCAAAGACCTATTGTATAACACAGCAAACTATACCCAATATCCTGTAATAACCGAAAATGGAAAAGTATCTAAAAAATTATATATAAATATGTACATATGTGTATATATATATATATATATATATATATATATATAAAACAGAATCAATTTGCTGTACCCCTGAAAGAGTACATTGTAAACCAACTATAGTTCCATTTTAAAAAACAATAAAAAATTTAAAAATATAATGAATCATTGTAGCACATGTACACACTATAAGTTCACAGGTCTTCTTATGCTCCTGTGTATGAGATGCCAGACTGGGAGATAGAGCTGCAGAGGTGGAAGGCATGGCATCTGCTCTTGAGGCAGGAGGTGCACAGGTAAGCAGTGACTGCACAGTGAGAATCACCATGGAGAGCCGGGTGAGCTCAACAGAGAAGTCTGGGTGCAAACAGGTGCTGAACGGAGGCAACCCTGATGAGTGGAGCAGCCGGTGCCATGGGGTTGGGAGAAGAGGGGTAATCAAAGGATTCTTGTGAAAGGATATGATGTCTTAGCTGAGTCTCCAGTCATAATAAGCATAGCCAAGAAAACATGTCAAGAGTATGCAAAGGCTTCAAAAGGTGTTTTTCCTATTTGGGAAACTTGTTGTCTTGAGATGGTTAGAGCACCAGGTGTGCACAGTGAGAGGCAAGAGATGAGTCATGGGAGCTCAGCGAGGGATACAAGTCAACACAGCTAACCTCTCAATTCTCTGTCTTCAGGGTGGGAGGCTATTCTTCTTAGGCAAACACATGGCATCTGCCTTTGGAGAAGCCTCTGAGCTTCTTTGTGAGAAAGGTAGGGATGAGGAAGAAGGGGTGAAAAGGTAGGGAAGCAATGAGAGGGGAAAGCTGGTCTTGGTGGAGCAGACACATGAGAAATGACTTTAGGAGAAAGAGGATACTTTTTAAAGTTTGTACATCGAAGCTTACAGTAGGTTCATAATGGGTCCAATTTTTACTTCTTTTTATTTTTTTTATTGAAGTATAGTTGATTTACAGTGTTGTTACTTTCAGGTGTAAAACAAAGTGATTCAGTTATATATATATATATATATATATATTCTTTTTCAGATTCTTTTCCATTACAGTTCATTACAATATACTGAGTATAGTTCCCTGGGCTATACAGTAGGTCCTTGTTGGTTATCTATTTTATATATAATAATATGTATATGTTAATCCCAAACAGCTAATTTATTCCCTCCCTCTCCCTTTTGGTAACCACAAGTTTGTTTTCTATGTCTGTGAGTCAGTTTCTGCTTTGTAAATAAGTTCATTTGTATTATTTTTTTAGATTCCACATAAAAGTGATATCATATGATATTTTTCTTTCTCTGTCTGACTTACTTCTCTTAGTATGATAATCTCTAGGTCCATCCATTTTTCTGCAAATGGCATTATTTCATTCTTTTTATTTCTGAGTAATATTCCATTGTATATATGCAGCACATCTTTATCCATTCATCTGTCAATGGACATTTAGGTTGCTTCTATGTCTTGGCTATCAATTGTTACTGCTAATTGTACTGAGCAAGATAAACCTCATGAGGTAGACTGGAACCACAAGACTAAGTGCTCCAGAGTGATTTTCTCCAACAGCCTTGTCTTCCTTGGCCTTCTGATCTGTGGACCCCACTGTGCTAGCCCTGTGTCTGGACACGATTTTCTCCTGCTCTGTTCTGAGCTCCTGAAGGTCAGGGTTCATCTGTTCAGTCACTAGTACCCAGCACAGCCCTGGCACACAGAGGTTGCTCAGGAAATGCACAAAAGAATTAAAAGGACAACAGGGGTTTGGAAACTGATTGAGAAAGCAATTTTGCCTACAGGGTTTTTTTCTCACAACGTAATGTACATAATTGTGCATAAAGGCAGCAGTGAGGCAAAAAGCATGGATAAGTTGTAACAAAGAGAAGAAACAAACTAAATGTTAAAAACTGAAGCAGGGCAGAGTGGATAATCATTTGACGCCTGGAATAATACATGTGGAAAATGGGGGTGGAGGGAATATTTCTATGCGATATGGAATGAGCTGAATGTATTAGAGAATGAAGAGAGACAAAGAAAGGCAGGCGAGGTTTCTTTCAGGGGTAGAGGGGAAGAAGCACATGGAGATCTAGGGGCAGAATGAAGAAAACTGCCAGTCCTCCCTACCCCCCTCACCCCACCAAGACTACAACATAAGGTTCTGTATCAACTTCTACAATCCACATTTCCCTGGGTTTTGAGTAATCGGGAGCTCTGAGGTCAATCTCTGGGAAGGCATTTATAGAAAGCCCAGACATTAAAATGATGGTGTCTATTGAATGAAGTCTTTTGCTAACTGGAGCCACTTCCCCACACTTCTCTGTCCTGCCTGGAGAGGTCGCTATGACATATTCTTCTTATGGTAGCAATAGTTAAAGTAGAGGCAGAATATTTGAGTTCATTCTCTGGTTTCTCTATCCACTGTAGGTATGAATAGAGCTTTATAATGTCAACTCATAAATCCCGTGATCAAATTTTAAAATATTTGTTCTTCACAGGCACTAAGTGAGCAGAAGCTTTAAAAAAAATCATATCATAAACTCCATGCTTTTAAAAGTGGTTAATTTTCAAGAAGGGTTATATATCAAGCTGCTTAAAACATTTTTTTTATGTCCCAACCTTTTATTTTTGTTGCCCTGATTTTTGTGCAAAATATGACAGAATGGAACATCAAACTCTCAAAAGCATCATTAAGTAAAACATAAAACATAAAAGATGACGTTTATCAGATTTAGTACTGAAAAAATTATATATTTATATAAATATATTCGCTGTCAAAAAGAATCTGTCTTGCATACATCTATCTTGGGTAGATTACCATTCTACATTTATTGACTGTCCCTTCATCCCTCTGGTTAAATCATTTATTTACTTTGACATAGCTGGTAAGACTACCAGAACCGTAAACTTTAATTGAAGAAGAACCTAGTACTTTTTTGATGAACCACAAAAAAAGAATAATAAAAGGTGTACACTTTAATAACCAGTCTGATTATCTCGCTTTGCAGTTGAGGGGTAGGGAGTGTCCAATCATCCTCCAAATACTACTGCAAAGTAATGACCAGATTTATGCAACAACATGACTGTGCAAAGAGATGAAGTAAACATGGTTGCAAAAGCATTCACCTTTATCAAGGCACTGAATTTCTGCTTGAGAGTTTCTACTTCAAACTGGAAAAGATAAATGAAGCAAGCATAGCATGGGAAAGATAAATAGAAAGCTTATTGTTGGGGTACACTTAGCTAGTCCATAGAAAATTCTACATTTCAGATTTATTATGACTTGATGGCCATGAGGAGGGCTGTGTCAGCAGAGGGCAGAGAATCAGTGCCTAGAAGATAGTAGACACCCAATAAATATTTCCTGAATACACTTCTCCTCTCCACTTTCATTGAAGGAAGGGAAAACAAAATAAAAATAATCCACCAAAATTAACTGGACATCTGTTGTTTGTAGATAAAAGAGCAAGCGGTGATATTTGGTTTTAGAACCTATGTGCATATTTTTTATGTTCTACTAAGTATAAAAAAACATTAAATACATTGTAAGATAATTTAGTAATCTACAAAGATCTGGTGGCCCTGTGTGTCAAGCATTACAATAAAAGCTGTAGATCATTCATTCAAGAATAAGTAGGGCAGAGACCCTTCCCTTGAAGTAAGATAAGATGATGATATATTACTTGTATGCAACCTGTACCTCTAAAGCAGTGGTTTATGCTTTCATGTGCATAAACCCAACTTAGGTGTTTGGATACATGGAGATCACTCACCACCAACACCCTTCACGTAATCTGATTCAGTACATCTGAGGTTAGCACCAGGAATCTACATTTATAACAAATGCTCTAAATAAGGGTGAAATAAAAGTTTATAACTTGGGCAGCATTTCTTAAACCTAACTGCATATTAAAATTCCTTTATGATCTTTATAAAAATTCCAATGCTTTTTCCCCACACCCAAAATTCTAATTGAATTGTTTTTCGTGTAGTATTTTTGAAAGATCCTCAGGTTATTTTAAGGCACACTCAGGACTGAGCAGCACTGCCTAAGAGAACCAGAACAATGAGGTTAAGAACCCCTGGAAGAGATCTTACATTGTGTGGGTCCTACATTTTCAGATGTGACCCCACTTCCTAGAACCTAATTAGCTATTGTATCATCATCATCATCGAAATCATTGGCAGTAGAATAGTTACTTTTTATTTTACTTTTGCTTTTTATATTTCACTCATTCTTGTGCTTTACATAGGGATGATTGCGTTTAATCTTCTCAGTCATAGTCTCTGGAGAGGGACAAATAAATCTGCACTTTAAATAGGCATTCCAGATAATTGTTATATATATTAACTTTGAGAGCCATTACCTCTCATTACTTTCTCTTCAAAACTGCAGTGTAATCCTTTTTTTCCCCCCAGTATGATTTTTTTTTTTAAGTCTGAGGATAGATTACCTTGCTTGAAGCTCTCAGAGGCTCCCCATTACCCCGAGGTAGATTGTGAGGATTAAAAGAGAACAGCTGTATGTAAAGCAACTCGAGGGTCTAGAATCCAGTAGGTATAAAATCTGACCTCCAGTTATACATATATGTATGTATATATATATATATATATATATATATACTTTTACAGATTCTTTTCCCTTATAAGTTATTACAAAATATTGAGTATAGTTCCCTGTGCTATACAGTAGTATGTCCTCATTGGTTATCTATTTTATATATAGTAGTGTATATGTTAATCCCAAACTCCTAATTTATCCCTCTCCCCTTCCCATTTGGTGACCATACGTTTGTTTTCTATATCTGTGGCCCTATTTCTGTGTTGTAAAAAAGTTCATTTGTGTCATATTTTAGATTCCACATATAAGTGATATCATATGATGTTTGTCTTTCTCTGGCTTACTTCACTCAGTATGATAATCTCTAGGTCCATCCATGATTGCTGCAAAAATCACTTTGTTGTACAACTGAAGCTAACACAACATTGTAAATCAACTATACTTCAATTTAAAAAAAATACCTTAGAACAAAACAAACAAAAAAAAGCAAAAGAAAAAGAAATCTGACCTCCAAAAGCCAGTTTATCTCTCAAGTAAAATATAGTGGCTTCACCATCACCATCCCCGCCCACAAACACACACACACACAAACTCTAAACTCTTTGCAAAACCACACATACCCTCTGAGGCTTCAGATCTTACCGATTGTTTCTCCGTCTGCTTTAAAGTCTTTCTCACTCTGCCACCCACTTGCTCTCTGTTCTCAGTTTAGTTGTCTGCCAGCCTTGATATTTTTAATGTGCAGTGGACATCCTGGTCAGTTCTGGATCCTGGAAAAAGGGGTCCTGGATGTTCTAAGTGGATAGCAGGGTATGAACGTATAAACAGGAATTTAAAGGTGGAGTGGTGTGTGTGTGTGTGTGTGTGTGTGTGTGTGTGTGTGTGTGTGAGAGAGAGAGAGAGAGAGAGAGAGAGCGAGAGAGAGAGAGGTCAGTGAAGGGCACTGATTATTGAAGGTAGAAAGCCTGTCTTGGGAGAAGATTGATTTCCATCAATCAATCTAATGGTAATGACATATTTCACTGGGTAAACAAATTCTTTAACCAGACAATTGCTCTTTTCAAAGCCTGTAGATTAGTTGAGGACCCAAGTAATGCAGCTTCTCACTGGCTTAGTGGTGTTTTTATTTTCCAGGGAAAAATTCTACTCCTGATTCTGCAATGATAGTGAATTGCGGTCCCAATGCTCATGGACTGTGAATGCTATTCTCTCCCAGGTTAGTGCTTAGATAAAAACTGAGCAACACGGTCAATGTCGAGTCACATAATTAGAGACAGCAAGTTGAAAGCAATCTTTGGAACCATCAAATCAACCCCCTTCTTGTACAGATGAAGAACCAGGTCCATGGTACTAATCTTCTCTTGGAACTAGGTCACCAGCCAGCTGTACTCCATTGTGAATAAGAAACAACTTTGTCCAGAAAGAAGTCTTTATCGAAGAAGAAAGATGAAAAAGTTGCATTTGATCATGGGCTAATAATGTCAGCATAAAGCCAAAGAGTGTTACTAAATTCAAAAACATCCCACGGATCTAGAATGGTCAAGGGAGGCTAGAAGATAAAAGCTGATTTTGACTTGTTCAGATTGTGCCCTACTTTTGTCAGCCATAGTCTTCTGTACATCTCCCTCTGGTCTTCATTGCTCTGCCAAGTTATGATATTGATACTTACTTTGTGGGTCAAATATTAAAAGAGAGCTTGCTCCCTTCTCTCTGACATGTTTTGTTATAATATTATTATATAATATAATATATAAAACATGTCTCTCTGACATGTTTTCTCTAATAGTCAGAGAAACTACATCTTCTTTCACCCTTTCTTTCTGGCTAACTGAGCTAGACTACCATTATTTTATAAAGCTGGCTTTACTCCTTGAAGTCCTCTGAAGAGAAAGAAAGTATATAGTTAAGAAACTAGATAAGAATTATAAAAGCTACAGGAGTAAAATAATTTTAATTTGTGACACAGGTTGTCAAACTGTTCAATAATCAGAGGTCTGAGTTTTCACTCTTTAGAGGGAATGTTAAATATCATAAAGTCTTGGGACTCCCCCAAAACACAATATGGGGCCATCTAGGACTGGGGAGGGTGGGAATGGGGAGAAATGGGCGTGACTGCTAATGGGTATGGGGGCTCTTCTTTTGGGTGAAAGTGTTCTAAAATTATAATATTATAGTGATGTTTGCATAACTCTGTGAGTATAATGAAAGCTCTTGATTTGTACACTTTAAATGCATAAATTGTAAAGTAGATGAATTATATCTCAATAAAGCTATTTTTTTAAAGGGTACTTTTCAAGTCCATGTGCACAGAAGTCAAAAAGGTTAGATAGAAACAGGTACTATTCATGTTTCTGATCATCTCCAGCAATGTTTTCAACACAGTCATTGTCATTTCAGTAACTATTAATTACTATAGACCATAGGTTATCTGAGAAGCTGCCTCCAGCAAGCAATTGACTTTATTTAGCTGTGATTCATTGCTGTGGAAAGTAATTACATATAATAGGCATTCCCTCATCTCCAACTCATCCAAGAATTGAAGCCAATGGAAAGAAGTGATTGCATTTAGAAAAAGAATTAAGAATAATGATAGTAAACATGATCCAAAATCTTGGAAATAGAATAGACAAAATGCAAGAAACATTTAACAAGGACCTAGAAGAAATAAAGAGGAAGCAAGCAACGATGAGCAACACAATAAATGAAATTAAAAATACTCTAGATGGGATCAATAGCAGAATAACTGAGGCAGAAGAACGGATAAGTGACCTGGAAGTAAAATAGTGGAAATAACTACTGCAGAGGAGAATAAAGAGAAAAGAATGAAAAGAACTGAGGACAGTCTCAGAGACCTCTGGGACAACATTAAATGCACCAACATTCGAATTATAGGGATCCCAGAAAAAGAAGAGAAAAAGAAAGGGACTGAGAAAATATTTGAAGAGATTATAGTTGAAAACTTCCCTAATATGAGAAAAGAAATAGTTAATCAAGTCCAGGAAGCACAGAGAGTC
>NC_041215.1:33916322-33917856 GCF_002837175.3 Physeter macrocephalus
GAAAAAGAAATGAAGAAAACAATAGCAAAGATCAATAAAACTAAAAGTTGGTTCTTTGAGAAGATAAACAAAATTGATAAACCATTAGCCAGACCCATCAAGAAAAAAGGGAGAAGAGTCAAATCAATAGAATTAGAAATGAAAAAGGAGGAGTAACAATGGACACTGCAGAAACACAAAAGATTATTAGAGATTACTACAAGCAACTGTATGCCAATAAAATGGACAACCTGGAAGAAATGGACAAATTCTTAGAAATGCACAACATGCCGAGACTGACCAGGAAGAAATAGAAAATATGAACAGACCAATCACAAGCACTGAAATTGAAACTGTGAATAAAAATCTTCCAACAAACAAAAGCCCAGGACCAGATGGCTTCACAGGCGAATTCTATCAAACATTTAGAGAAAAGCTAACACCTATCCTTCTCAAACTCTTCCAAAAGATAGCAGAGGGAGGAACACTCCCAAACTCATTCTATGAGGCCACCATCACCCTGATACCAAAACCAGACAAAGACGTCACAAAGAAAGAAAACTACAGGCCAATATCACTGATGAACATAGATGCAAAAATCCTCAACAAAATACTAGCAAACAGAATCCAACAGCACATTAAAAGGATCATACACCATGATCAAGTGAGGTGTATTCTGGGAATGCAAGGATTCTTCAATATACACAAATCAAACAACTTGATACACCATATAACAAACTGAAGAAGAACAACTATATGATCATCTCAATAGATGCAGAGAAAGCTTTTGACAAAATTCAACACCCATTTATGATAAAAACCCTGCAGAAAGTAGGCATAGAGGGAACTTTCCTCAACATAATAAAGGCCATATATGACAAACCCACAGCCAACACTGTCCTCGATGGTGAAAAAATGAAACCACTTCCACTAAGATCAGGAACAAGACAAGGTTGCCCACTCTCACCACTCTTATTCAACATAGTTTTGGAAGTTCTAGCCACAGCAATCAGAGAAGAAAAAGAAATAAAAGGAATCCAAATAGGAAAAGAAGAAGTAAAGCTGTCACTGTTTGCAGATGACAAGATACTATACATAGAGAATCCTAAGGAGGCTACCAGAAAACTACTAGAGCTAATCAATGAATTTGGTAAAGTAGCAGGATACAAAATTAATGCACAGAAATCTCTGGCATTCTTATACACTAATGATGAAAAATCTGAGAGTGAAATTAAGAAAACACTCCCATTTACCACGGCAACAAAAAGAATAAAATATCTAGGAATAAACCTACCTAAGGAGACAAAAAACTTGTATGCAGAAAACTATAAGACACTGATGAAAGAAATTAAAGATGATACAAATAGGTGGAGAAATATACCATGTTCTTGGATTGGAAGAATCAACATTGTGAAAATGACTCTACTACCCAAAGCAATCTACAGATTCAATGCAATCCCTATCAAACTACCACTAGCATTTTTTACAGAACTAGAAAAAAAAATTTCACAATTTGTATGGAAACACAAAAGACCCCAAATAGCAAAAGCAATCT
>NC_041215.1:33918726-33965399 GCF_002837175.3 Physeter macrocephalus
TGTATAACTGATTCACTTTGTTGTAAAGCAGAAACTAACACACCATTGTAAAGCAATTATACCCCAATAAAGATGTTAAAAAATAAAAATAAAAAAAAGACACAGACCTACTAGAACATGGACTTTAGGATATGGGGAGGGGGAAGGGTAAGCTGTGACGAAGTGAGAGAGTGGCATGGACATATATACACTACCAAACGTAAAATAGATAGCTAGTGGGAAGTAGCCTCATAGAACAGGCAGAGCAGCTAGGTGGTTTGGGACCACCTAGAGGGGTGGGATAGGGAGGGTGGGAGGGAGGGAGACACAATAGGGAAGAGATATGGGAACATATGTATGTGTATAACTGATTCACTTTGTTGTAAAGCAGAAACTAACACACCATTGTAAAGCAATTATACCCCAATAAAGATGTTAAAAAATAAAAATAAAAAAAAGACACAGACCTACTAGAACATGGACTTTAGGATATGGGGAGGGGGAAGGGTAAGCTGTGACGAAGTGAGAGAGTGGCATGGACATATATACACTACCAAACGTAAAATAGATAGCTAGTGGGAAGTAGCCTCATAGAACAGGCAGAGCAGCTAGGTGGTTTGGGACCACCTAGAGGGGTGGGATAGGGAGGGTGGGAGGGAGGGAGACACAATAGGGAAGAGATATGGGAACATATGTATGTGTATAACTGATTCACTTTGTTATAAACAGAAACTAACACACCATTGTAAAACAATTATACTCCAATAAAGATGTTAAAAAAAAAGAAAAAAAAAGAGAAGTGAAAGCATTTAACGGGAGTAGCTACTTCTAAAAGTTGATGTACAGTCTCTCATTTATTACGGGAGAGAGTTCTCTCTACTTCCACACATGAATGTTATCTTTAACCAAATTTATACTGTGGTTGCAATAATACCATTTACTATTATTTCAAAATTATAGATTGATTATAAAAACCAGCAGCTTTTAATGAGCCCACATAAATAATAGCTAGCGTTGTCATTAATTAAATGTTACTAAATTCTTTCCTTTCTTTGTGTATGCTTGCCTTATCATGCCAAGAGATGGTAATCTGCTGTTTATTAAATGACAGTAAATGCATAAAAGGGATGGAGATAAATAGCTTCCTAGATATTTTCAATATTGTACTGTCATTCCTATGTGACACGTGATTTTGTATGAATAATGAATATGGTGAAATGGGATTTGTTTCTGCACATTGTAATTAAACATAAAATGAAGGACCACAGAGAAGGGAGTCTGATCATTTGAATTACTGGCCCTTCATACCACGTGATTTGAGAGGCGGGGTGGTGTGATTTTGTTTTAGTGTCTGACATGTGTTAGTGTGAAGCCCAGCATTACCCAAGCTGTTTGATCAAACGCAACTTAATTAACCTCTCTGAGACAGTTTCCAAATATACAATAATATGGATAAGGCACTAATCTGCTGGAGTTTTTGTGAAGATTACATATAAAATCCTTTTCCAAAGCACCTAATACAATAAATCAGAAGTATCAAAATGTTAGTTTCATTTGAAAGATGCTCCTAAGAGTGTTGTATGCAGTCTCTTCTATAACCCATCATGTTCTTGAAAGTCCACCATTAAATCTTATTTCTTTTAGAGTCTTTAAATCATTTTAGTTATGAAGAATAACTAAAGTTCAGGGAAGTACACACAGTAATAAACTGCTGGTGTATACACTGCTGGTGACTGAATAAATTGAAATGTATTTTCTGGAGAGTGATTTAGACATAAATATGTTTAGATCTCTTAAATTAGATGCTCACTTTTAAATACCTATCCTAGGTTGTAACAAGACATGTGGGCCAAGATTTAGGCACAAATACATTAACCACAGCATTATTTATAATATAAAAAATAGGATTATCTGAATTTCCAACTTTAGGTGAATTAAATAAGTTTTGGTAGATCTCTAGCAGCCATGCTTCTCTCTAGTTCTATGCCCCCTCTTCACACTCTGAGTCAAAGCCAAAAGAGGGGATGTATGTAGGAAGCCATACCTGCCATTTATTGGAACAAGCAGATCACCACAAATCAACAAGTTCTTAGCACCTGGAAGAAAATCCTTATTATAGTTATTTCCTAGAATATTTGAATACTTTCTCTACTGTAGAGCTCCAAAAACACACACACACACTCTCTCTCTAAAATATATATATGTATATATATATATATATATATATATACATACATTCTCTTTTGATAGGAAAATTTAAACCATTTACATTTGAAGCAATTATGAATAAGTGAGGAACACAGCAAGAGAGGAAAAATGGAACAAGAAAACTACAAAACAGTCAGAAAACAATCAGCTGACATTTGTAAGTCTCTTTTGAGAGATAGGTGATAGATAGATAGATGATAGATAGATGCAACTACATCTAAATAGATATATAAAACTTTTCATTATATACTATAAAAATGTCATGAAATTTTTATTTACAAACTTCTTTCCAGAGACTCTAGGAGAAAATTGCTCTGAACTTTAAAAAAGGCTTTCATACTGAGATCTTATTTGTTGATATTTTTGCAGACAGCAGAGAAGACCTATAAGGTGGGCTTCTCAGAAGAGACCCATCTATACATTGTCCATCCTAGAGGTGGGATTATTGCTCCAAAGCTGCTACTAAACAGTCACCACGTGCACAGGAAATTTGCTTGCGCTCCACTATGAGGAGAACCTGCCATCATCAGTCCAACAAAAATCCACTTTTTCCTGTGGATTTGTGCTCAACAATAGATATTTACTCCATTAGGTTTAATTGTACCTAAATATCAGTTTACAAATGGAAAGAAAGAGGGGTGGAATCAAGAGTTATTTTCTCCTCTGGCATTTTCATTCACATATCAACTTGAAATATAAATGTGAGCACATAAAGCATTGGAGCCATCAGAACTTTTCTGAGAATAGATTTCAGATATCTAGCTTTGTGACAGCTATAAATAAACATCTAATATTCCAGGCAAATAAATTTTATTGTCAGCAACTGAATATTGCTTTGATGTTAATTTATATTACAGAATCAGTTCTACCAATTCACTACACTTTTATAGTTGAGTTGTCCTGCAGGAAGGATACTATTTAATGTCTGTTTTGTATTATTCCAGTAGTTTTCCTATTAAAATAGATTAATCTATAAATTTATAAATATCCATATGATGGCATATTATGCACATATGAAACTATGCACAATAAGTGAAGAGGATTCATATTTTGTATAATAGAATGTAAATCATATCAAAATATATCATGATTAGGCTGAAAAATATTACAAGTAAATGTAAAAAAATAATGAATATCTATTAGGTCTTTGTGATGAAATCGTGTATTTATTTTTATAACAATACCTTTTCTTCATTTTCTGTGATTCTGATAATGAACATATGGCAATAAAAGCTATGTAAAATAATAGTACCTTCCTTTAATTATGTGTGAGAATTAAGTATAATTGCACATGGGAAAACACCCAAGATAGTGCAATGCTCAACAAAACACTGTCTCAGCCAATGTTCCTTCTCTCAGATTATATTGGAAGGCAATAAGGATAGTTTCTTCTCCCCAAATATCTCTTCCACAGTCATTCATTTTTCTTGAAATTCCACCATTAGGAATTTTTTTCATTTGAGTCTTGAAGCCTCTTATGAGGAATCCTGTGATAATTTAGTAAATCCCAGGAGGAATCCAGAAGGGGAAAGTATATCTAGCAATTTCTAGTTAATTCCTTGACATCAAGAATGAGTTCATAGACTGCCCAGGTAAAGGGTTTGACCAGACACCCTTCCTTTCCCTCGACTGTCAGAATTCAGTATAGGCTCTATTAGATTGACTCCAAACCATTTAAAGATTGCCTTTCTCCTAAGGGTGGCTCTCAAACTGGACTAAACAGATTCTAAATTACTACAAAAAAAAATATTTTTCTGTGGCTTATGTTGTTGCCTCCTGCTAAAATGTAACTACTCTTCTAAAGTTTGTCTCATCAGCCGACTGTAAGTCAGATACATTGCAGTACAAATGAGTTGTAGCAGGGCGAAACTACCTTGATTTATAGTTGGAGTCTGGCCAGGCAGGGCACTAGGACCATCACATTTTAGGCCCCTTGAAATTCCTTCGTATGCTAGAATTGGAAAAGGGACTTACTAGCTTTAGAAAAAAGTGCTATAATTATTTAAATTTAGAGCTTCTTTTACGCTGTCCCTAATCATCACAACAAGCCTACAGGGCAATGATCATCATTATTGCTATTATGAGTTTTAATATTCTTATGGTACCATTACAGAGACTGAGACATCAAGAGCTTGGAAAAAAATATCCACGTGTTATGTTCTTATCTCCTGTTATTTACCTTCCAAATTCCTCTAGGGGAAGAAGAGAAAATAGAAGAAACCAACTATTCCAAGAACACTTGTTATTCTTCAGGGCTCTAAAAATTGGCTACATCCTGCCCATGAAGCTCGGGAAGCCATGTGGTTTGAGCCACTCTCTCCAGTGATAGCTGCACACATGACACACTCCATGTTTGGGTAAAACATGTGTAGTACCCTCCCAGCTCGATGCTCCTCCTTTATCCCTAAGTCTAGTAAGGATGTGTACTGACATTGATCAAGACTAGTTATCAGGCAAACAGTGTTTAATAGGACTTTGTAAAAATATATGTATATAGTATATATATATATATAAAGTATATATACACTTTATATATATATATATATATATATACTATAGTTTGACCTCATCCCTTCCATTTTGTGGTGATATGGATGAAGAAGAGGGAAGAGGGTTTTTATGTTTCAAAGTAAAATTCGGGTATTTAAGTTAGTGGGTCCCAGCACAAACATTACATTCCTATCATAAATATTTATATATCTTTATGAATGTGTGGGTGTGCCTTCATAGTTCTTTGTCTATTGATTTATCTCTATCTATTTTGCTTTCTGTAGTAATTCCACACCTAAATCTACTGTGACAGAAGGTCAACTGATGAGATTAAAGCTCTGAAGCCAAATTGCATGAGTTTCAATCCCAGATCCACTTACAAGCTGTATGCTTAAAACAGTGTCTATAACATAGCAGTTGGGTGGTAGATACTATTATTATTGTTGTTAGTTTTGTTATTATTAATGTTTATGTTTTTCTGTGTTAGCAGACATTACTCACAGAATCCTTAAATATTTTAAAATAAAACATCTCTGCTTGTACCCATCTTAGAGTAAGAGCCACCATTGCTCATGTGAAAATCTATTGGTCTTGTGAGTTAGAGACTCTATTTTTCTGAATAAAAAATTAGGGAGCATGATTGAATCTACTGTTTGTTTCCTCCTCTCATTGTATCTTAGTATGTCATATATATCTCAATTTCAACTATTCTGAAAGTCAGCTACCTGTCTATAAGCTACTTTTCAGGGGTACAGGATGTGGATATCATATATGTGATCACCAACTAAAAATTGACACTTCCATATGCCTCTACAGGGACTAAATTAAAGCTGTTGCAGCCGCTGACCTTCAACACCCCCTGAAAGGAGTTCAGGGTGGAGATCATGAATGAGACACTCTGTGCTCTGGGAAAAACTGCCTGAACAGGTCTTCAATAGTTAGATATTTTCAGGAGAGGATTTTATGAGGCCAATTCTTGCATCTCCTTGTGTCTCGAAAAGCACTAAAATTATTAATGGCTTGTGACTAGCAGCAAGTGTCTGTCAAAATGTGTGCCTGACTGCACATACCCCCTTCACTAAAATCACATATATACTGACCTCCCCGCTACCTCTTCGAAGCAATTTCTCAGAGCTATCTGAGATGCTGTCTCCCAGGGTATAGTCCTCATTTTGCCCCAGATAAAACTTAACTCACAACTCTCACGTTGTGCATATTTTTTCAGTCAACATGATGTACGCTATCCCTCAAGTCAGGTCAACAAAACACACTTTCCACATCTGTTGAAATCTATTCTTTAATCAGATAACTACTCAACATTCAGAGGGGTGTCCTCCAAGATGCCATGAAGTATACCCAAATACTGCCCCAAACTTTCTGTACAGATCCTTTATAACACAATGGCTCTAATGTATTACTTCCATACACAAATTAAATGCTAACAAAGAAAAGATGAAGTTATAAGTAAAAATATGTTCACTAAAATAAAACAAAACCAAAACAGTCAAATTATACACAAGTAGTCAAAGCAAGGAATATCTTCCATTCTTCTCTTCCTGTTCTAATTAAATTCTCCTCAGTTAAACACTATTTACCCCTTCCCTATTTAGTTTCTTGTTTTTTTTCTCTTTATATTTTACCTACTATACACTCATTTGGAACTTTTCCCTTCTTTCCTCTTAAATGTGTTTTGTTTGTTTGTTTTGTTTTTGTTTTGCTTTTGTTTTTTGTTTTTTTAAACTTAATTTTTATTTTATATTGTAGTATAGTAGATTTACAATGTTGTGTTAATTTCAGGTGTATAACAAAATGATTCAGTTATACATATATCCATTCTTTTTCAGTGTGTTTTCCCACATAGGTTATTACAGAACATTGAGTAGAGTTCCCTGTGCTATAAAGTAAGTCCCTGTTGATTATCTATTTTATATATAGTAGTGTGTATCTGTTAATCCCAAACTCCTAATTTATCCTCCCCCCTGCACCTTTCCCCTTTGGTGACCATAAGTTTGTTTTCTACATCTGTGGGTCTATTCTGTTTTGTAAATAAGTTCATTTGTATCATGTTTTTAGATTTTACATATAAGTGATATCATATAATATTTGTCTTTGTCTGACTTATTTCACTTAATTTGATAATCTCTAAGTCCATCCATGTTGCAGCAAATGGAATTAGTTCATTCTTTTTTATGGCTGAGTAATATTCCATTGTATATATGTACCACATCTTTTTTATTACAAATAAGTGTGTATTTTTATGATGTCGATCACACATACTAAAGAATTTATATAAATATATATGTAAAATATATGATAAAATTAATAACATCAATATGACTGCACAGTTATTATTGCTGCATAGCAAATTACCCCAAGACCCTGTAGCAGGAAATGGACCATTTTATTCTGCTCATGATTGTGTGAGCAGCAATTTGGACCCCAGTGTGGATGGCTTGTCTTTTTGGAGCCTCAGCGGGGAAGATTCAAAGACTGGCAGTGATTACACAGCTTGGGTCTAGACTCATCAGAATGATCAGTAATTCTCAAGACAATGCCTAGGCTTTGAAGCCTCCAAGACTGGAATTCCTTAGTTCAGCACCTACATATGTCTTGGCTTCCTGACATCATGGCAGCCTCAGGGTACTCAGACTTCAGGGCCCCAAGAACAAGTTTTCTAGTGAATAGGAAAGAGGCTGCAGAACATTTTGCGACTTAGTCTTGAAACTTTCAAGACATTTATTGGTCAAAGTAGAGACAAGCCCACCACGTTTCAAGGGTAGGAGATCTAGAGCTCTCTTCTTTACATGAAGAGTGGCAAAGTGAGAAGTATTTGTCAGATGGGAGACATTGTTGCAGACGTCTTTGTAAAATAGCCACCATCCAGTCTCAAAGCAGACCATTACTACTACCTCTGAATCTTGCCATGATTACTTTCTCTTGCCTTAGACCAGCGGTCCCCAACCTTTCTGGCACCAGGGACCAGTTTTGTGGAAGACAATTTTTCTATGGACCAGGGGTGGGGGAGTGGGGTTTGTTCAGTTGGTAATGCGAGTAATGGTTCAGGCAGTAATGTGAGCAATAGGGAATGATGGGGAGTGGCAGATGAAGCTTCACTCACTCCCCCACTGCTCACCTCCTGCTGTGTGGCCCGGTTCCTAACAGGCCGAGGACCACTACCAGTCCATGGACCAGGGGCTGGGGACCCCTGTCCTAGACAGGTAACATTTTTTGTGAATCTCCTCAGCTCTTTGTTATCCTTAAATCATATATTACTTTACTTCATCAGTTATTAATCTCTGTCAACTCTGTAAACATGATGGATATAGTAGTTCTAAAACATACCTGCAAATTCTTTTCCATTTGCATAAAAATAAAGAGCTAGAGTCTAATCCCTGCCCTTCGAATATAAGCTTGTTTAGTGATTGATTCTACCGAATAGAATTTAGCAGAATGGGCAGTGTGATTTCTGAGGCAGTTTCATACAAGACTATGCAACTTCTACCTGGCTTTCTCTTGAAACATGTGTTTTGAAGTCCAAAACTGCCATGTAAGAAGTCCAGTTCTGAACCACCATGTTGAGAGTATCATGTAGAGAAGCCACATGGAGTGAAGAGAGAAATGCCTGAGAAAAACAGCTCTTTGAGGTCTCAGCTGTTTGAGTTTTCCAAGTTCAGGCACCAGATATGGGAGTAAGGAAGGTTTTGCGTTGACTCAAGATCCTCTAGTCATTTATTACTGCCACATTATCCTTTGAGCAAGAACCATTAAACTAGACCCAAGCAACCCAAGCAAGAAATAATATTAATCAATGATTATTTTATGGATGGTTAATGTAATATTTGGTCAAATTCTCCTGTAAAAGATAATTTGGACCTGATGAAATAGATATCAATATATGTATATATATATATATATATATATATCAATATCTATCTATCCATCTATCTATTTGAAGATGGGAAATTTTTAATTATACTCTGTATTCTTTTACGTTAATTTGTCTTTTCATTTTTCTTTCATTCCTAGGGTCAATTCTGTAAGATACTTTTTCTATGTATTTTTCCATTGCATCTAGGTTTTTGAATTTATTTGCAAAGAGTTGTCTAAATTAAATTTATTCGGTTTTGATCATTGTCTGTTCTTTGTCTTCTCACAATGTTGTTTATTAGTCTTTTCTTCCCTTTTTTTAAAAATTATGTAGCTGGTGATTTGGCTTTTACAAAATATTTTGAAGTGCTTTACTAAGATTTATTTATAAGTTTTATGTATTTTTGTATTCTTTCTCATTAGTACTTCCTTATATATTTGTAATTTATATCTTCTAATTTCATAGGTTTAGTTTCATTATTTTCTAAGTTTTAGTGTTTCATTCACATTTTCATCCTTACTGAGTTAGCTATACCATACTAAAATATTTCTCCTAATGATAGCTTTAGCTCTATGCCACAGATTGTATTCTGTGTAATCATTTTCATAATTTTTAAATTTTATGTATTTTCATTCTGTAGTTTAATTTTCACCTATAGATGTTTAGTGTTATCTTGTATTATTTCAAGGTATATGGTCTTTTAGAAAATAGCATTTTGTTCTAGTTTATTGCCTTTTTGTCAAATAGTGGTACTATTTTCTAGTAGCACGGTTGTCTTGTAGTACTGTTGTTTAGCAGTCAGAGAATTTTATTTGAGTTATTTTTATTTTTTGGAATATATAGAAGTTTTCTCTATCATCTTATAATCATCAGTTTTCATAAATGTTTCTTTTGCCCTTGAAAAATGATATATTATTTATAATTGGGATTCAGATTTTGATATATGTCTAAAAGAGCTAAATTTTTTGGTCCATTGGAACTACCTTTATTAAGGGAAGTATATTAAATTCTAGTATTAATATGTTTTTGTGTTTTTACTTTTGTGTCATGTGATTTCTACTTTGTGAAAATTATTTTTATATCTTTGAAAAAATAAATATGAACGAACATTAAACATATTCATTGTGACACTTTATCATTTCAAAGTGTCCTTCTTTGCCTCTGCTAATGCTTTTGTTTGAATTCTCTTGCACACATCAAGACTGAAATACTGCTTTCTTCTTGTTTTCTTTGCCTGATGTAGTTGTTTTATTTTTAACCATTCTCAATCTCTTTGCTTTACATCCATTTCTTATAGAGTGTTTGATGATACTTTCTAAGCAAATCAGAAAATTTTTAAATTTTTAATTATTGATATTGAGCCATTTACATTTACTAGTGTGATTGATATATCTTCTTCCAGTTATTTTCATATTTTATATCACAGTCACTATAAAAATATGTGTATAAACTAATAAACAGACATACAGAGATACCCATATTATACACACATTCATTCCTTTACTATGTAGTCTACATTGTTTACTCTTTGGCATTTATTTTTACATTTAGAAAGTTAGAACTATACCTATATACGTATGTAATTTTCCTACTGGTTAACTTTATACTAATATCTTCAGATCTTGCTTTCTGTAAATGGAGTCAACTGTTTTCCTATTGTGACTAATATTGAAATGAATATTGAAATTTCCTTACTGTCCTTCTCTCCTAGTATCCTGTTTGAAAAAACTACATTTCTACTCCAGTAAATACCTATAAGGAAATTACATAGCTTATTTTACTTTCAAGATGGCATTAGATTTCTACGAGTATTTGATCCTTCATATTTTCTCAGTAAGTATTTTTTGTCGGTTTTGAAATGAGTCCTCCCTTCCATGTTCCAACTTTTTAAGTCAGTTATAGTGAAAGGCATATAGCAGGGCGTGCAAGAAATTATGCCACACAGGGTTGGAAAGTAGCGCTAACGAAAGCATTTCGGGTTTGTTGGCAAGTCTTATTCACTGGTTCTTCATCCATTCCCTCCACGATGCAAATCAAGAACACTAGCAATCTCCATTAGTGTTATCCACATTGGTTTCCACAGTCTGCTGCTCCACATTATTTTAATTAGTGTGTTGTGAAAAATATACTCTATGTTAAACCCCCAGGAAAGATAAATGAGTGTCTCTATGTTAAGACCCTTCGGAGTCTCAAATAGGCTAAAGTGCATAGCGAATCTCCAGGAGGAGGATTTAACATCCAGTATACCCCAAAGTTATGTGACTATGAATCCCCTTTTCTCAGAGTACTCACTAAACTCTCCTGAACTAACCTTTTGTGAACATAGTTTTAAAGATGCTGATCTCCATCAAGAGATTTAAGAGGTAGTATGAGCAAGCCACTATTCTGTATCCCAGCTGAGAAACTGCAGGAATAAGCCACTCTATTGAAAGATATTAAACAATGTTCTTATCTGACACATTCATTTGCCTCTGTTGATTTATATTGGGTTGACTAGTTTCCTGGAAATAAAATGTTTAAACCTTGTTTACCTTTAAAGTAATATTGTATCAGTCAAGATTTTCGGTTCCAGGCAAGGTAAACAGACCCTGATTACATTAAAACCAAGAGATCTGTTTTAAAATGTCATAGAGACGTAGTGAATGGACTTGAGGACATGGGGCAGGGAGAAGCTGGAGCAAAGTGAGAGTAGCATCGACATATATACACCACCAAATTAAAATAGTTAGCTCGTGGGAAGCAGCAGCATAGAACAGGGAGATCGGCTCGGTGCTTTGTGACGACCTAGAGGGGTGGGAGAGGGAGGATGGGAGAGAGGCTCAAGAGGGAGGGGATATGGGGACATATGTATGCATATGGCTGATTTGCTTTGTTGTACAACAGAAACTAACAGAGTATTGTGAAGCAATTATACTCCAGTAAAGATCTATTAAAAAAGTATATCATAGCTCAACATATTGATGGGAATGTGGAAAATAAGCTTGGTCTGCAGGCAGGCACTGTGGAGGACCTGGATGGTTAGAAAGAAGGTAGCACAACACCCAGCTTTTATTAGATAGTGTCTAGACAGTAGCTGCCACACTGGCATCAACGTCCCTGCACACTGATGCCACGATGAGTTGTTGACTGGATTCTAACCAACCCTAACCTCACTTACTCCAGATTTAACATTTCATGAGGACTCTACAATGGACTCCCCATTTCATGGGGATAAGCCTTATAAAGACAGCCTTATCTGTCTTTGTTCCTTAGCGGCAAGAACTAATAAGAGAAATGATCTGGTTCCCAGAGTTTCATGGTGGTGGTGGTGAACACCTGTCTCCCATCAAGGCTACACACTTGTGGATGCGTTTCCTCAAAATCTTCCATTTGAAGACTTGAATGCCAAGCAGCTAAAAAAATAAATAAATGAGTCAGATTTTCCTGTGGATTATTATAACTGTATCTGAAGGACTTGGACAGACCTGAGAGGCGGCTTAGAATAAAAAGGGCAAGAAAAACCCACAGAGAAACTTCACCACGAGGTAGTATATGTCATCAAGTGAACTAAATGTTGAAACTATGGATTGGAGAGTGTTCCTGAAAATATTAAGGTTGGAGGTGCCATGAAAAATTAGACTACATAGTCAAGCAAGTGGTAGTGCAGAGTCATTGAGATTTGGATGTGCATGTTAATATCATCATTTATGTATCCAAGACTGTGAAATATAAAACACAGTTTTCAGTATATTTATCCAGACATTAATACTCTCATTTATTTATTGAATTTTCAACCCAATTATTCAATGTGGGGATATTGCCATGAAGATAAAAGACTCTCTTTGAGGAGTTTGAGAGAGTCAACATGAAAGCACATCATTACAGCACAGGATGATACATGAAATGATGTATTCAGCAGACATTTATTGAGCACTGATTATGTGCTATGCATCTGGGGGATACAAATATTCAATACTTTGTGATGATTTTCAAAGAACTCCAGGTAATGATGAAAACAAATGGATAAATAAGTGCAGTAATTACAGTTCTGTGTAAGGGCAGTAATAGGAATACAGACAATGGTAGCACAGAGATGTTTTAATAGACTGTAATGCACATTAGAGCAAGTATGTGACAATTATTAAGTGCACTGGGTGAAAAATAGTAATAATCTTTTCTAATTTGTCAGGTTAAAAAGTTTGCTGATTCTAATTTTCCTCTCACAGCAAATTGTCCCTTTATTGAAAAGTCTCCCTGGCTTCAGTCCCCATGTTATAAAACACTTTAGCATTAAATAGCCTTTAGTCAGCAACATGGGATAAATCCAAGTTACCCTGGGAGAGGGATTTCCATTTGAGATTTGGCATTTATACTTGCACTGAATGGAAGAGGGGTCAATGAAACTATTTAGATGAAAAATATGCTGTATTATATTATCCTCATTATTCATATCAGCTTTAGAGATAAAAGCCTAATTATGTCCCAGTCTCAACTGGCAAATCTTATTTTTGCCTAGATGGATTCATTTGTTTATCCAAATAAATACTTTTTGAAGAGCATCTCTGTACCAGGCCTGCACTGGACACCTATATCACACAGAAGAATTTAACAGACATGGCTTTGAGGCTCTAAGAAAATTACTGCAATATTATTAGGTGATTAAGTACAAGAACAATTGTTTGTTCTAAGAATGTGCAGAGGAGAGTACAGTTCTACCTGGAAGACTAGAGGAGCCCACATTTTAATTGTGGCTTTACAGCAGCAGAGCAATGCCATAATGACTTCTTATGGGAGAAATCAGGAAAAAAAGAAAAGTTTAAGGAACTATACACAGGGATAGTGGGTGAGGAGCTCGTTGTATGCTTTTCCTAATGAAACAATCACTGAACTGCTGAAAAATATTTCAAAAACTAACAAACAAAACAAAAACAACTATTCAGTGTCTGGAAATTTTCCTAAGGGCATACAGAAAATGGAGACATATATTTAAGAAAATCTATTAAATCTCAGTAAGAACCGTGAGTCTGTGGTATGATGACTTCTATTTCCTCCCAGCTCAGTGTAAAAGGAGCTCTACATTGGATGTGTGTGGCCAAGAACATGGGGTTCCCATTCACACCAGCTGCCTGTCTAGGGCTATAGTTTCACCCCAGGAAGGACAGGTCACTTGTATCTCTCACCTTCTCCCCAGGTCTGTCTTGTGAGTCCTTTATTATTCCAGAAAGATATGGCCATGAAGACTGGGGTTCCTTAAATATTCTTAACATGACAATGTTCCTTAAATTGATTTAAGGATTCAACATGGTCCCTGTCAAAATCTCAGCTTCCTCCTTTGCATAAATTGTCAAACTGATCCTAAAATTTATGTGGAAATTCAAAGGATGAATAATAGCCAAAACAATCTTGAAAGGGAAAATCAAGGTTAGGAGACCCACAATACCTAATTTCTTTTTTCCACCCCTGGTTTACTGAGGTATAATTGACAAAATTGTAATATATTTTTAAAGTAAAACATGATGGATTGATATAACTACATATCGTGAAAGGATTTCTACAACCATTTAATTAACATACCAATCAGCTCACAGAGTTATTTTTCCCTTTTCTTTCTTTTTTCTCATTTTTTTTTGGGAGACTACTTAAGATCTATTCTGTTAACAAATTTTGGTTGCACAATGCAGTGTTATTAACTATAGTCACCATGCTATGCATTAGATACTCAGAACTTATTCACCATATTCATCATATAGCTGGAAGTTTGTACCTTTTTACCAACCTCATTTCCCCTAACCCATAGGCCTTGACAACCATCATTCTACTCTCTGTTTCTATGAGTTTGACCTTTAAATATATATATATATATACACATATATATGTATATATATATGTATTTCACACATAAGTGAAGCCATGCCGTATCTGTCTTTCTCTCTCTGCCTTATTTCACTTATGTCCTCCAAGTTCATCAAGGTCACACATGCAGTACTTCTTTTTTTTTGTTAAATTAATTTATTTATTTTTTGTTGTGTTGGGTCTTCATTGCTGCGCATGGGCTTTTCTGTAGTTGTGGCAAGCTACTCTTCGTTGTGGTACGTGGGCTTCTCATTGCGGCAGCTTCTCTTGTTGCAGAGCACGGGCTCTAGGTGCGTGGGCTTCAGTAGTTATGCCACGTGGGCTCAGTAGTTGTGGTTTTTGGGCTCTAGAGTGCAGGCTCAGTAGTCGCGGTGCACGGGTTTAGTTGCTCCGCGGCATGTGGGATCTTCCCGGACCATGGCTCAAACCCGTGTCCCCTGCATTTGTAGGCAGATTCTTAACCACTGCACTGCCAGGGACGTCCCAAGACTTCTTTCTTTTTTAAGGCTGAATCATATTCCGTTATATCTGTATGTATATGTATATACATATTTTTCTTTTTCCTTATTTCAAGGCCACCTACAAATGTACAGTAACCAAAATAGTATGCTCTAGCATATGGATAGGCATATAGATCATTGGAATCGAATTTAAAGTCCAGAAACAAAGAATTCATTAATGGTTAATTGATTTTTGACAAGCATGCATGCCAACACCGTTCAAAGCAGGTATGAACATGCTCCTCAGCAAATGGTGCTGAAATCCCTGGATAACCATATGCAAGAAAATTAAGGTAAGTCCTTCCTCACCCCATGCACAAAAATTAACTCCAAATAGATTATAGACCAAAATATAAAAGCTAAAAATTCATTTAAAAAAATAACAGTACATCTTTATGACATTGGGCTAGGCTTTATTCATTTATGTATTTTGATATGACACCAGAATCAAAAACAACAAAGAAGAAAAGAGATGAATTGGACCACATCAAAATAAAGAAGTTTTGTGCCGAAGACAATACTATCAAGAATGTGAAAAGTAAACCACAGAATTGCAGAAATCATTTGCAAAACATCCATCTGATAAGGGAATTATATGCAAAATAAATGAAAATCATTTAGAACTCAATAATAAAATGATGAATAATCCAGTTAAAATTAGGCAAAGCATCTGAGTAGACATTTCTCTGAAGAAGGTATACAAACATTCAATAAGCACATGAAAAAATGCTCAACATCATTGTCAGTATTATTGAGCATCAAAAATGGACTGTGGCATGCTACAATATGAATGAACCTTGAAAATATTACCCTACGTGCAGAGTCAGTGACAAAAGAGTATGTATTGCATGATTCTATTTATCTGAAATGTCAAGAATAGACAAATCTACACAGACAGAAAATAGAGTAGTGGTTTCTAGGAGATAGGAAGCCAAAGGCATGGGTGGATGTGGGTATGACTGCTAATGTGTAGAGGGATTCTTTTTCATATTATGAAAATATTCAGAAATTAGACTGGGATGATGGTTGCATAACTCTGTGTACATGCTAAAAACCTTTGGATCGTGCAATTGAAGTAGGTGAGTTGTATGATATATGAATTATAGCTCAATAAAGCAGTTTTTTTAGAAAAGGAAAAAATTAATTAGCATGCATTATACATTGTGTTAGACACATTATTTTTTTTTTTTTTTTGTGGTATGCGGGCCTCCCTCTGCCGTGGCCTCTCCCGTTGCGGAGCACAGGCTCCGGACGCGCAGGCTCAGCGGCCATGGCTCACGGGCCCAGCCGCTCCGCGGCATGTGGGATCCTCCCAGACCGGGGCGCGAACCCGGTTCCCCTGCATCGGCAGGCGGACGCGCAACCACTGCGCCACCAGGGAAGCCCTAGACACATTATTTTGTGTGTGCATGTACTGCCTAAATTTCCTGTACCTTCTAAGATGGGTACAGATGTGGGACACATCAACGGCAACAACCTAGGTCTTTATGGCTTTAGTTCTCACTTCTTCAAGTTGGGCAATGTAACCCCAGAGTCACCTTCCTGGATAGTATTTCTGAGTTTCTTCCACATGTGCATTAATAGCTTTCTCCTTACAGGCATTCTTGCTGCAGTGCCTTGAGCATGGTGTTTCCCATTTACTGCTGTCCCTCCTCAGAGCTCCATTGGTACTGTAGTCTGATGCTGGCTCCACCTTGAGGGCAGCTGCTGCTGTTATTCTGGCTGTGCCACATTCTCTGGGGTGTCTCTGTTGCTCTTTCCTTCTGGCCCTGCTGTATGCTGCAAACCATGCTTGTGGCCACTGCTGGGACACCAGAACCTCCCTAGGCTCCCTGGGCACACGTAGATCCTAAGCCCCATCATAGTGTGTTGTGTCATTGAGCCCTGAGGTTTAAGAAAAAGGCTAGAGAATGGCCCTCTCCCTTTCAAATTCTATTCCATTAGGGTAATCATCACTGATTGCTCACTGGTATGTTGTACTTTAGTGTAAGAGCTCTCTAAATTTTTACATCCATCCCTCTTCCTGTACACGTATCCAGAGAGCTGGGCAGAGCAAGTAATAGCCATCACACTGCAGAACTCACAGTTCTCCACAAGGCTGTGCCTATGCATTATTCCAAAGACTAAACTTTGTTCCTGATCCTTCTTTTAGTAGCTGCTTCCTTCTTTTTAATTTGAGCTCTTTTGTTAAAGCTAGTATCTAGACTTTGTCTGTCTACCTCACTTGTTCATATTCAGCCCATAGCTGAATTGCAACAGTAAATCAGATTTGAGTTTTCCAAAAGGTAGCTCAGTCCTCCTACAAATAGAGCCTCACCTCTCTGCTCCTATATCATTTGTTATGCACTCTTACCTTAGCATGGACCACAGCACACTGTGATTATTAATCTACTTCCGTGTCTTAGTCTTCTGTACCTCTTTGTAGAGTCTTAAGGGCAGGGGCGATGAATTATCAACTTCTGTTTTTAACGCTAACATCTATCCTTGTGTTAGGTACTGAACAAACACTCCGCAAATGTGTTCTGAATTAATGAATCAAGTCGTACTCCATTTATTTGTTTGCCTGCCAGTCTTGCTTACTATGCTCCTTGAACTAAAGGTATCTTATTCATCACATTGCCCCAACAAACTAGAATAGTTGAGTCCATTCTAGATATTCATTAAAGATTTGTTGAATTTTGTGGCATTCATAAATAGAATGACTCATCAAACTATTGATAATGATTATCAATGAAGTATTAATTGATTATGATACAAGCCCTCTAAACCATTGTTACAGGTCCTATCACATGTCAGGCAACCTTTTACTGTTTAAATAAATATTTTAAAAATACTATTTGATTACTCTGAGAGTATACCTATCACCAAAGGCATTTAGACATAAGCTGGAATGAAATAGACAGATGCCTTTCATGTACAGTGTAAGATAAAACTGCTGCTTGGTATTTGGTTTCCTGTGTGGGCTTTTCTGAATTCCAGTAATTGTCTTGTTTGTAGTCCCCTGATTCAGACCTTTTCCTCCTGCCACCTGCTTGCCAGACATGGTCTCAATGCTAAGGAAGGGAGAGGTTCCCAGAAAGCATAAGATATATATTGAAATCAAACACTCTTCGAAAACTACTGTTTTCCAATTTCCACTAATTCATCCTTCTGGTGACCCTTCCTACTCAGTGGATTTCAAAACATTTAGTAAAAGAATAACTAAAATAAAAAGTCATTATTCACAGATGTTCTGCACACCTGAAGGGTAAAGTTAGTTTTCTTTTTTGTGTGCTATTTATATCAAAAATGCACTACTTTTTTTTTTTTTTTCCTTTCTGGCTCTACCTTGATTTCTCCTGCTTAGCTATGGTATAGCAGTTGAATTTAAGTACCTGTGTATCACTTCCTCTGAGATGTCTAAACTTAGGGTCAGAATAAAAGATTAGAAAACAGAATGGAGATGTCAAGCCTTCTTCTGTACTTTAGAATAGGTATCTTTAGCTTATAATATAGTATCTCCATCTTATAATCTCTATCTTAGAATGGAAACATAAAGGTTCCTTCTCTATCTTAGAATAAAAACAAGCCCAATGAATTCTTGAAGTTATGGGGCATATTTTAAAACCCACCTCTGCTGGTTACTCTCTGTGTGACCTTGGCAAAGTTTACTCAGTCTCTATATATTATGGTTTTCTTATCTGCAAAAAATTATCATTAGGTATAATATCTATGCTACAGTCTTATTTTAAGAATTAATTTGGGAGTGATATCAGCAAGATGGTAGACTAGAAAACTCCACTTCCTTATTCCCCAATGGAAACATTATATAAAGAACTATATACTGGCTAAAATAACTTTACAGAAGCTCTGTAAATCAGTCAACCATCTACAGCAACCAAGTAAAAGACCAATCAAGAAAAGTAACACATTCAAGCAGTAAATTTCTTTTTTTTCCCTTGCTTTTGCCCACACTTTCTCCAGTGTTATGTGCCTTGGTTTGAGAGAAGGAACAGCCTGTTCCCCAGTTCCCTTCCATGAACTAGAAAAAGTAGAACAGACTTAATTGGAAACATTCTAACCTGTCTGGGGACTGTTTGAGGAATTGGTTTCTGTGTCACCTAACTTGGAGCTCAGAAGGCCAAAAGCAGCATCGTTTGGACCTCAGCCTAGCAAAAGTCATGAGAAGCAGCAGGCAAGGTTCATGGACCCCAAAAGTAGACTGGAGACCTACTCATGCCTGGGTCAGGTGGTTAGTGATCGGAACACATAGCATATTGAAGGGCCAGAGAAGAAGCAGGAGTGAGAGTCTTAGTGAAAATAAGACATTAAAACAAAACAAAAAAAGCTGTGTATAGGCTGAATCGAAAAACAAAGAGCATGTGTGTGCATGCAGCCCTCCACCCCCAACACACACACAGGCCCAGGGAAGACACATGCCCTCCAAAATGCTGATAAGACCTTCACACTGGGTTGACTCGAAGGCTCAGAACATGCCCTGTTAGAAGTCTTCCATTTCATGCACAAATGAGATGAACAAATTACTGGAAACACACAACCTACAAAGACTGAATCATGAATAAAGAGAAAACCTGAATAGAATAGTAACTGTTAAGGAGATTGAATCAAGACTCAAAATATCTCCCCCCAAAAAAAAGTCCAGGACCAGATTGCTTCACTGGTGAATTCTACCAAACATTTAAAGAGTACTAAGTGCCAGTCCTTTTCAATCTCTCGCAAAATGTTGAAGAGGACAGAACACTTCCAAACTCATTCTGAGGCCAGCGTTATCCCTATACCAAAGGTGAACAAAGACTCTACACAATAAGAACATTTAGATCAATATCCCTTAAGAATATTGATGCATAAATCCTCAACAAAACACCAGTAAACCAAATTTAGTCATTCAACAACATATTAAATGATTATATACCATGACTAAGTGAGATTATACCTGAAATTCAAGGATAATTCAACATTTGAAAATCAATCATTGTAACACATTAACATTAACAGAATGAAGGAAAAGCACACATACATAAACTCCTCTGATGTAGAAAAAAAAAAGTTTGAAAAAAATTCAACACACTTTCATGATGAACAAAATAAACTAGGAATAAAGTACCTCAACATAATAAAGTCCATATATGAAAAACAGCTAGCATAATACTCAATGGTGAAAGACTGAAAGCTTTTCCACTAAGATTAGGAACAAGACAAGGATACTGCTTTTACCACTCCTATTCAACACAGTCCTAGCCGGAGCAATTAGGTAAGGACAAAACACATCCAAATTGTAATGGGAGAAGTAAAATCATTGTTATTCACAGACAGCATGATCCTATGTGTGGAAAACCTGGTGATTCCAAAAAAAGTTTTAGAAATAATAAACCAATTCAGTCAAGTTTGGGGATACAATATTAACACAAATAAATTAGTTATTTTTCTGTATACCTACAATGAATAATCTGAATGGAAATTAAGAGTATAATTCCATGTTTTTATATAGTCAAATAAAAAAATAATTCTTTGGAAAAAACTTAACTAAGGAACTGAAAGACTTGTACACTGAAAAGTACAAAACGTTCCTAAAAGAAATTACAGACACAAATAAATAGGAAGACATCTTTATTGATAAACCAGAAGACTTATTGCTAAAGATATCAATAAAACACAAGATGATCTACAGATTTGATTCAGTCCCTACAGAAAAATAACCTAATTTTTTTTGGCAGTAGTAGAAAACTCAGTCCTTAAATTTATATGAAATCTCAATGAACCCTGAATGGTAAAAATGATACTGAAAAAGAAGAACAAAGTAGGATGTCTCACACTTCCTGATTTAAATTCTTACTGCAAAGCAGCAGTAATCAAAACTGTTTGGTACTGACATAAAGAAAAACATATATACCAATGGAAAAGAGTAGATAACCCAGAAATAAAACCTTGCATATATGGTCAAATGAACTAGTACAACGACTATTCAATGGGAAAAAAAGATAGTCATTTCAACAAATAGTGTCGGAAAAACTGGATATTCACATGCAAAAGAATGTAGTTGGATCCTTACCTTACACCACATAAAAAAAATAAATAAATAACTCAAAATGGATGAAAGACATA
Organism: Physeter macrocephalus; assembly: GCF_002837175.3. NCBI lineage: Eukaryota > Metazoa > Chordata > Mammalia > Artiodactyla > Physeteridae > Physeter > Physeter macrocephalus. Next base: position 33,939,706 of record NC_041215.1, read on the forward strand.
AATGGAAGGGCTAAAAACAAAAAAAATCTTGCAAAAATGTTAAGGAAAAAGCTTCTTTATTTGGTAATTTTTAAAAATATGACACCAAAATATAGGCGACAAAAGAAAAAAATAAATTGGACTACATCAAAATTAAAAACGTGAAAAAAAAAAACTTATGTGTATCAAAGGACATTATCAACACAGTGAAAAATCAGTCCATGAAATGAGAGAAACATCTGCAAATTACAAATCTGATAAGGGGTTAAATTCAGAATCTATAAGGAATTACAACTCAAAAACAAACAAACAAACACAAAGTACAATTCAAAAATGGGCAAAGAACTTGAATAGACATTTCCCCAAAGAAGATATACAAATGACCCATAAGCACGTGATAAAATGCTCAACATCACTAATCATTAGGGCAGTGCAAATCAAAATTATGAGATAGGTTAATATCAAAACAGAAAATGCCAAGTATTGGTGAGGATGTGGAGAAACTGGAATCCTTGTTCATTGCCGGTAAAAATGTAAAATGGTGTAGGAACTATGGAAAACAGCATATTGGTTACTCAAAAATGTAAATGTACAATTGCCATATTAATAAATATTAAGAGAATTACAAGAAATTCCACTTTTGGTTATATATTCAAAAGAATTGAAAGAAGACTTAAGCAGATATTTGTATACTCCTGTTCATAGCAGCACAGTTCACAACATCCAAAAGGTTGAAGTAACCCAAGTGCCTATCAATAGATGAATGAATAAACAAAATGTGATAAATACATACAGTGGAATATTATTCAGCCTTATAAAGAAGGGAAATTGTGACACATGCTGCAACTTGGATAAACCTTGATGACGTTATGCTAAGTGAAGTAATTCAATCAGAAAAGGAAAAATACTGTGTAATTTTACTTATGTATTGAAAACACAGAAGTCAAATTCATAAACATAGAAAATATGATGGTGGTTGGGGGCAGTGGGGAATGAGGACTTGTTTTTTAATTTTGTTTTTTACTTTTTAAGTTGCAGTTTGGGAAGATGAAAAATGTTCTGAAGATGGATTCCAGTGATGGTCGAACAACAATATGAATGTCCTTAATGTCATTGAATTGTCCACTTAAAAATTGTTAAGAATATCACAAAAAGAAATTAGCTAAACATTAGAAAAGTAGCTGAAATATAAAAACTACCTTATTAAGCATTTATTATTCTTCTCTGATTTCTAAAATTTCTAAATAAATATGAAACTTGTAATCGCCCAACAAAATTAAGAACAAAAATTAGTAAAATTATGACCATACAATTGCAAAAAGAACGTCAAAAAAGGGAATAAGGAAAAGATAAGGAAGGAAGGAAGGAAGGGAGGAAGGGAGAGAGGGAGGGAAATAGGCAAGCAGGCACTGGGAGGGAGGGGAGGAAGCAAAGAAAAATAAAACAAAATAGAATAAAAAGTCCTAGGATAATAATGAGATGACGTGAGAGTCAGGTCATGCTAAGGAGCTTGGAGAACCATTTAAATAAATGATATCTAGTGAACAGAATTTTAGAAGGAGTAAGTGTTTAGCAAAGTTATCATTTTAGGAATGTTCTGTGGGTTTTAAGAACAAAGGGGTGGGGATATGTCAGCCCGGTGACCTTTGTATTAGAGCTTTCTCAGGAGAGGCAGAGTAAGAGGGGAGTAAAAAAGTGAATAAAGCAAGTACAAGATTTGTTTTTCCTTTAGGAGTTTGGAAAAAATGAAGCAGAATAATAACTGGGATTGATCTAACCAATTTCACTGATGCTCAATTCTTCCTTACTTCTGGATACATGACTACGTGATATGTGACTAGTTTTGGATAAAGAAATCTGAGAAAAAATAATACACGTCACTTCCAGTTAATAGTCTGCGCTTGACTCTCCAGCCATCTCTGTGAAGTTGTAATAAATCCTGACCCTTGTATTGAGAAAATGACGTGATAAGATGGTGGTGCCCTGGTCCACCTGTATCTCTGATGGCTTTTGGTGAGCAGAGCTCCTCTTGCCAACCCTCGTTGGACACCTCACATGAATAGGAATAATCCTTTGATTTTGTTAAGCTACTAAAATGTGGAGGTTTTATTTTACTACACTATAACTTAGACTAACCTGAATAATACATTATCCACCCTCAACTTTTCATCATCAAAGGAGAAATTCACAGCAGTGCCCGGTCTGCGGTGAAGATTCTTTTCAGTTAGATAATTTGTACTGTGCAATAAATTTCCTTTTCAAGTTTAGAGAAAAGAGATGAAGGAGCGAGACCACCAATGGCTCCATGGAGATACGGTTAATGACCACTGTGGAGCCCTTGAGTTTGTAAAATGCCTCCTGTGGAATGCTCAGAGAGGTTTAACTCTTTACATTCTCAGAGATAAATTAATTTTTTGGTTTGGTTCGTTATGTAACCGCTAGTAGATTTCTACAATAGAAACGCAGCTCCTCCTATTTTAAGTAGAAGTAAAGGAAGAAATATCAAATATGCCTTGGGTGGGAGGGGATAAATTGTTAGTTCTATTTGTAACCTTATATAAAGCACAAAAATACGGAAGATATTCTACATGTAATCTTCATGTAGAATAACAGCCTCTCCTACATGAAGAATGAGTCATTCTTCCCCTGAAGTTTTGTAAATTTGCCAAGGTTTTCTAGTGAAAAACTAATTACTCCGTCATTAAGGTTTACCTTAACGTTTACAGTTTAAATGATGACAAAAGAGTAATATCCTTGATAAATAAAGACCACCTACCAATCCACAAGAAAGCTATTAAGACCTCAGTATATGTACATTGGAAAGCTGAAAACTCACTTTGCCAAACTCCCATGGATCGATATCTAAAGAGAAGTAAGCGGAAGGCAGTGTTTAGAACGTGGAGATTTTTATAATGCAGGCTAAATGACCTGTTTAGAGGTTCTTCGTCCTCCAAATCCCACCCTTCCCATTCTCTTTTCTGAAATCCAGGTCTGATGTTTAGAGGGGGAGAGGCACCAAGTTATGACCAGTGGAGAGATTGTCATATGATAAGAACAGCAGATCCGGAAAAGAACAGCAGCCTGAATCCTTGAAGGACGCTGCCACATCCATTTCAGCCCTGACTTGTCTATACCCAGATTTCTAAATTAGTGATAGCAAATCAACACATACTTAAGTCACTTTGGATCATTTTTTTTGTTACCTGCAGACAAACACTATCCTGGCTGACCAAAACGTACCATGTAACAGACACTATTTTAAACTCTTTAACGTATTTTTCACTTTTAACTTTTAAGGCCACCTAAGAGATGGGGTTGTTATTCCCTAATATGTAGATGGGAAACCGAGGCCCAGGGTGTAGCCAGTTCTCTACCAGCTCTATCAACTCAGCTCTATTACTCATTCTTTCCTCCTCATCGCTCCCCAAGGAATCTGGTTCACAGGTTTCCATCTTCTCTTTCAGCAATGAGCATCATACTCTTCAAACCATAAATCTACTGCCACACATGCCACACAGTAGATTCCTTCTGGTTAATTGCTACTTGTGTGATTTGGGGAAAGTGAGTGAACGTCTCCAAGCTTCTGTTTCCTTGCAGAGTTGTAAGAAGGATTAAATCCAATACTGCACTTATAGGTCCTGGCACTTCATAACAGCTAACACTTATAGAGCACACTTACCTATATGTCAGACACTGCTTTCAACACTTTCCAAGCACTGCCTCATTTAATCCTCACATCAACCCCAGGGGGTAAGTAGTATTGTTTTTCAAATTTTACAGGCAGAAAACAGAGACAGGGAGAACATAAGTGACTTGCCTGAGGTTGTCCTGGTAGGGATGAGACAGAGATTCTAGCCTGGGCAGTGTGGTATCAGAGTCCATTCTCAACCCTCTCTGACACACAGGTAAATCTATTCCCATAGCCTCATCCTAATGAATGACCACACACTATTAAGAGATCACGTCACCCTTGTATCCCAAGGGGGAATGGTCCCGCCTGCCTCATTTCCCTCTCAGTGTGTGAATAATCACAGTCTCCATGCATTCCCACAAGGCTTGCCTGAGCATCTTTTTGCCGTCCAGCTGTACATAGCATCACTCTCTCTCAACACTCAAACTAATTATGCTCCTAGTCACACCCCTGATTACATACACCAAGTCAAATGTCTAATTACATGCTCCCAGCAAGGCATCTTATTAGAGCCCCAGCCAAGCATCTCATTATAAGGCCTGGACACATCTGATTTCCCGTAGAGCCACCTTTTTTATCACACATTGTAAAGAAACACACACATGAACCTAGGGCTTTGGACATTCATATCATCAAACTTGCTCTATCATATCCCATTTCACACCAATTCTTGACAACACATTCATGTACGTTTCAGAGAGGTAGTCCTTGTCGAGTGTCAGGATGCCTGGGGAATAGAATTAGAACAGCAGTCAGAACGCATGCTTTTAGATCCAAACTACAAAGTCAGCAATGCTGTATCCATGGACAATAGTCAGGGCTGAATAATATTCATCTATTAAACGTAGATATCCTGTACATTCTTTTCCCTGAAAAAACACACACAAGCAACATATTCACTTAGCTGAAAAACAAAATTAGTAGACACAGAAAAAAGTCACCAATAATACCACCATTCTAATATAATCATAAATGTCAGATTATATATTGTTTTAGCTATATATGGTAACATGCGTGCGGCAGGCAGAATTGTGGCCCCCAAGAAGATTCTAATCCCTGTGAAAAAATATGTTGCTCTATGGCAAAAGGTACTTTGCAAATGTAATTAAGGATTCTAATCAGTTGACTTTAAGATAGGAAGATTATCCTGAATTATCTGGGTGAGCCTAACGTAACTCACCTAAGCCTTTAAAAGCAGCAGCAGAAGGCAAAATGGTGAATTCAGAGAAGAGAATCATGAATAGCATTCAACTGGCCATTGCTGGCTTAAAGATGAAGAGAGCCATGTAGCAAGAAATGGAGAGCTCAGTCCTACCACCACAAACAACTGAATTCTGCCCACAATGTAAATGACTTCAGAAATGAATTCTTTTGCAGAACCTTCAAAAAGAAATGCACCCTTGTTAAGTCTTGACTTTGGACTTGTAAGACCCTGAGCAGAGAATCAGGTCACCTTGTGGTAGACTTATGATCCACCAAACTATGATATAGTAAGTAGGTATTATTTTAATCTAATAAACTGTGATATGTCATGCATCCATAGAAAACTAATACCATGTGCATATATTTGTAAAATTAAATTATGCATCATATTTTGAAGCTCCTTTATGTAACAAGGTATTGCAAATATTTTTCATATAAAAATGCATGTTGATTATACAGAGAATGGATAAACAACAAGTTCCTACTGTACAGCACAGGAAACTAATTCAATATCCTGTGATAAACCATAATGGAAAAGAATATGAAAAAGAGTGTACCATTTTGCTGTACAGTAGAAATTAACACAACACTATAAATCAACTATATTTCAATAAAATAAATTTTAAAAATGCATGCTGACACAATATTTAATGTCTGTATATTTCCTTTATTATCTGGATCATAATTTATATAAATGAACATGTATTTATGGACGTATAGATGATTTCTATTTTTGCTATTAAGAATCAATGTTATGATGAAATGACCATCTTTGTATGCATGTCTTTGTAAAATAAATAGAAGAATATATGTGGAATCACTTTTTAAATTTCACATGAATATATAAATGTAATAGATAACTAACACAAGCAACCAAGTCTTTGCTGTATACATAGTCCATAGTTTGTGTATGTTACAAACATAAATTCTTGAATCTTCTTATACAGTCAGGTACGTTTTTACAGAATCTATTTCCTTCCTTTATTCTGATCCCTAAGTCCATAACACTTTGTATTTAATAATTGATGCTTTCAGTGGGTTACATGCTCTAAATAACTTAAATAATGTGTTAAAACAAAGCATGCTTTTGAGACTAATTATGTGGTATTAGGTTGAAAGGAAAAGCATCATAAATGTTTATAGTGGAAGAGATGGCTATGTGACCACTAAGAGACAAAATGCTGTCTAGGACCCCCAAATTAAGAGGGGGAAAGAGACAAAGATCAAATACTAATAACTCAAGAATGTAATGGTTATGATTCAGAAAGAAGACTTTATATCTCAGTTTACTAGTTCAATTTTTTTTTTCTGAAAGATGCACATTTGGTATGAGACTCAAAATAAAAATGGATTTCAAATACATAGATGAGTCTGGCAGGAAAAACCAAACTGAACACTAATGAAGCTTTATAAACAAAGCTTAGGAATGTGAATGAGTATTTTGTTATTGGAGGAAATCTGCCTCATTTTAGGGGGGTATATTGAGGAAAAATGATCTAAAAATGCAATATACTGAGACTATTCCTAGCGGTAAAATAAACCTGATATCAAAAGGCCCAGGTTTCCCAGACCAAAACCAGCATTTCACCTAATGGGAAAACAAAGATGATTTTGGCAGGAGCTACGAAAGAATAGTCGCTGCCTCCAATACTAGGTAATATTTTGTTGGAAATATGTGCTATTGAAATTGTTAGAAACAATGCAATTATATGAATTATAATTGAAAAATATGAAATTGAATTTGTATATGGTTTGAATATGATTATACAGGTATCCCCCACTTTTCAAAGGTTTGCTTTACAGCACTTCACTTTTATGAAAGACTTACATAGGTACCTGTTTTCACTAACTGCAAGAAATCCGAAGAGGATTTTCACTTTTAAGAAAAAAGTCTAAAAGTGAAAATACCCTCCAAGGATTGTTTTGCAGGGAGCTGTTACAGAGGCAATTTGCAGCCCAAGCAGCAGTGAGCATGGCGCCACCAAGCTTCTTCCCTGGAACTGCATTCTGCATCTCAGCATCAAGCTGCTATGGCTATGAACTGCGTCTGTGAGCATCTGTGCTTCGTCTCGTATTTTGTGCATCTGTCAGCAAGATGTGTCCTAAGCAAATTAACAGGATGTAATGAGCTAAGTGAAGTGTAGCGCGAGGGGAAAAAAAAAAAGGCTAGGAAAAAAAATCAGAAAAAGCAAGAAGAACAAGGACATCATGAGATAAATGAAAACAATTTAATACAGTAGGAATGTAGTTTTCAACCCAATACTGAGAAAGAAGGCAGGTCTTACAGGAGCTGTGGCATGCTGGGCTGTAGGAGACATCTGACTGTTATCCTAGGGAAATGGAAACCCATGGTAGCTGGGATGTATTGGGAACTGGGGGCCTTTAAACTTTGTTCTTCATACTTTTCTGTAGCTGACAAACCTCAAACAACAAAAACTAAAGGTGCAGGTATCTATAGGCTAGAGACATTGTAGGTTCTTCAGTGAAGGTAACACATAAGAAAGGTGGCATTTAAAGTAGATTAAGCAAATGTCGGAACGGGTCAGTGGCAGAGAAGAAAAAGAAAGGCAGGAGGGAGAGCTCAGAGTAGGCAGGTATAGCCATCCAAGCAAGAAGTGTACAGGATCTGCATAATGGAGCTCACAAGGAGATAAAAATATTGGTGAATTTGAGACCCTAGGAAGGAAGAAGTGACAAGACTAGTAAGTAAGCTGTAAGTGATGAAGGAGAAAGTGATTCCAAATGTGTAGGCCTAGACCAGGCATAGAATTATGTTATCACTTGTCAGATAAGAGAAGTGATTTGACAATTTACCATGTGGAAATCACAGTCTCTCCAGCATATTTCTAAGAAGTATCCAAGTGGCTTTTGGCTCAAACTAAAGACCCCACACACCTACAATGAAATGTTTGTGATAGATTCATTCATTCACTTATTCTATAAACAGCAATCTCTAGCAGCCAAACACTATGGCAATAAAGACCCTCAAGAAGATCAAGAACCAGTAAAGCATATTATTGTGAACATCAAAGTGGCTATATTTAAGATAATTTGACAAATACTTGTCAGACATGTTAAGTATTCTCAAAGATATTCATGCTGGAGCAATATACACAGCTCAGAATTGCAATACCAAGAAAAAATTGCTATTGCTATTTCTGTGTCATTCCCATGTATTTTATCTATGGAGCAGCACCATTTAATAGTCAAAGTGAAGCCCTTTATCATAGGTGGAATTCCTATTGTATGGAATAAAATCATTCTTGCTGCAAAGATAAAGGAGCTGCTTTATTTTTGAGCGGAAATAGGTGGGTCTGAACATTAGTGCACTTGACTTCTGTTCACCTGTTTTCTCGTCCGTTTTAAATAGACAGGTGTCAAATTCCTTGCATACGCTGAATTCATTTTTTTGTACATTAATTAATGAATCAGCATTTCAGGACATGCCAGGTTAGCACTCTGCTGTCCATCAGTCGAATTGGCGGTTATTTTCACATCTGTTAGCACAGTATGGTTTTGGGAATGTTATCGCAGCCTACTTTTTTTTTTCCGGTACGCGGGCCTCTCACTGCTGTGGCCTCTCCCGTTGCGGAGCACAGGCTCCGGACGCGCAGGCTCAGCGGCCATGGCTCACGGGCCCAGCCGCTCCGCGGCATGTGGGATCCTCCCGGACCGGGGCTCGAACCCGTGTCCCCTGCATCGGCAGGCGGACTCTCAACCACTGCGCCACCGGGGAAGCCCCAAGCCTACTTTTATGACTTAAAAAAGGGAAGAAAATGGAAAACTGAAAGCGCTGATATAAGTGATAAGAGCTCTATGTCTTCTTGTGAACTCCCTTACCTTCACTTCTAAAGTAATGCATTTGAGACCAAAAAAAACATTTTATGCTAAGAGCAACTCCTTAGCTTCCATGAGATCAATGTGAGAAAACTTAAGCCATTAAAGAACAAAATATTAAGAAAATCGTAATGATGGAAGTAAATATTCAAAATTGAAGTGTCATTAAATGAATGAAACTAATTTTAATTTCTTGTAAATGAAAGTCATGGTTATAGTGAATGAAAATAGTTTGTTTTTCTCTGGTTGTTAATTGTGCACCTTTACAAAAATGCTTTCTTCGGAAGTGAAGGACAGAACTGCATGTTTGGAATTTCAGGTTCTGAGAGTCACTTTTCATCCATTATTGCATTTGAGATTCAAAACAGCCCTGGGAGTGGATTATTATCAACCCTATCTTGTTGTTGACAAAAACCGAAGTTTATTCAGAAGCAGACTCACAGACAGAGAAAACAGACTTGTGGCTGCCAAGGGGGAAGGGTGGGGAAGGAGGAATGGAGTGGGAGTTTGGGATTAGCAGATTCAAACTCTTACATATAAAATGGATAAACAACAAAGTCCTACTGTATAGATCATGGAACTGCATTCAGTATCCTGTAATAAACCATACGGGAAAATAATATGAAAATATATATATATATATATTTACACACATACATATATATATAACTGAATCACTTTACTGTATACCAGAAACTAACACAACATTTAAATCAACTATATTTCAATAAAATAAATTTTTCAAACCAAGAAATCCCCAAATCTGAAGTTTCTTGTGATTATTAAATTGATCATGTTAAATAACTGTTGAATAGTAGAGGTAAGACTTGTAGGGGTGCAAAATTTGCCACCCCCAAATGTCTCTGCCATGCAAATTATTTCAAGCTGAAAACCATCAAGGCCCAACATACTCAGGAAGAAACTTTTATCTTCTCCCTAAATGCCTAAAAATAATTTAGATTGAAGCCCTGTTCCTGGAATAGAGTTATCACCAGAGATACCTTCAAAGACTGTGAGCCAGCTGTGATGGGGAAACTCTTAGAGCTCAGAGCCCACTCTCTGCCTCATTATCTCTGACGACCCAGCAAATATTTATGTATCAAACATTTGCTTTTCCATCTCCATGTCAATTGCCTTCCTCCATTTCGAAGTCCCAAACCCCTACCCCCAACATCCTTTTTTGTCTTTACCTAGAGATGATTTAAGGGGAGGCCTTCAGACATTTTAGTGAGTTACCCAGTTTTCCTGCGTCTCTCCCATGCATACATGTTATTAAACTTGTTTGGCTTTCTCCCATTGATCTGTCTCATGTCAGTTTAATTATTCTACCAGCCAGGAGAACTTATAAGAGTAGAGGAAAATTTATTTTCCCCCAATAGACTCAAATCATATACTGACTATACATCTATATCCACATATAAATTTACTGCATCAAGCTACTAAATTGCCTGAAAACGTATTTTATCTAAAACCAGAAATTTATTTTTCTGGGAAACTGTAGTACGAAGATGATAACCTAATAAAATCTGCAGTTACATTTCTCTGTGGTACCATTAGTCACTGTTTCAGTCTATGATTCCCCCAAAGCCAGAGCCTGCAATGACTGCTTAGATCTGAATACTGGTGGAGAATGCAATTCCCAGGAGCAGAAGTGGAAGATGGGAGGTGATGGAGGGAGGTCGGAGGACTGATATAAGGGTGAGTTAAAGGTGTGCCCACCATTGCAGGTGCTCTGCTCCTCCAGGACCTTCAGCACAGGTCTACACGTGGAATGAGGCATAGGAAGTGAATTCCAGATGACAAAGGGACACATTTATCCATGGGCTCTCATTTCCACTGGTCAAAAATTTCCCTCTGAAGACTTAGGACCCCTTTACCCCCACTTCCAGGTTGTGCATGCATGGGTACCCAGCAGACTTCCACAGGGGGAGGCAAGAGGAGCTTAGGCTATGAGGCAAGACCCTGGTGGGTTGCTCCTGTTTGAACTCACTTGGGGTCCACACAGAACTGGCCTCCACAGTGATGGCTGGGATAAGAGATAGGGGAGGCCAAAATGAGATGAACTGGTGCACAAGAGTTGACTGATATATTCAGATATAGATTTGCACACAATATATGTCCATATATGTGTGTAGGTACACATGATCATCCATCCTTTCTAAAATATTTTTGCTGAAATATATTTAAAACAATTTTTTAAAACCTAAAACAGTTTTTTAAACTTTGTGTTAGGAAATGGGAAAATATGTAGACATACACACACACAGGTGCACACATACACATATACACACAGAGAGTCCCACCCATCAAAGACATAAAGTACACTGAGGAAAAGAGATAAACATACAAATACCAGTACATGTGTGCTGACAGTTCTCTACTAGAATTACATGAGTGTTCTCAAGGTGTATCAGGTGGTCAAGTCTCCTTAAGAATTGGTAAAAGGACCTAGTGTTTCCAGACAAAGGAGGCTTGATAAACGTTCTGCTTTGACATCATGAAAAAGCTCTGTCTTATAGGTGTGAGAGACTGAACTGAACCCAAAACCTAGAACTGAAGGTTTTAGGTGGGCACATAAGAAAATTTCTGTTTCTACTCCTTTCTATGGTAGAAACTCTTCTTACAGGAAGTGAGGTGGTAGATTGGAGAAAGATGAATGATAATAGGGAAACCATTAGGAAGTAGTGATAAGTAGGCAAAACATGACAAAGGTCTGCAGTGAAGCAGTGACTGAGGTTGAGGGTAGGATTGGAGAGGAGGACAGAATTCAAGAGATATTTTAATGAAATAAGTTGGGGACGAATGGGTGTTGGGAAGAAGGGAGAGAAGAAAATCAGGGAATCTTGCCAGGTGCTTCTCTTAGGTAAGTGCATGAATAGTGATTCCATTCAACACGGCTGACACCCAGGAGAAGAAGCTAGTTTGGAGGTAAGGGATGGGGGATTAACGACTTTCAGCTTGTGAGTGGTGTTGAGGTTCTCTGTGTATGTGGGGTGTGTGAGTGTATGTGATATGTATGTATGAGTACTACCCAAGTGCAGGTGGCAGATTAGCAATTGCAAAGAGGCCTCCAGATTCCAGGGACACATCTGGGTTTGTTGAAGCCTGGGACAGGTTGAATGAAAGCAACAAGAACACAAAAGGTGGGAAGAAAGACTAAAAACAGAATGTGGGGAAACCAGTATTTAAGACAGAGGAAGAATGGCTGATGATGTCTGTAGAGAAAAATCAGAGGGAAATTTTCCCAGAGAAGAGCCAAGGAAGAGTGGTGGCAGAAAGCCAGGAGAATGTTTAAGATGGTTGAATGTTTAAGATCCCCATCAATGTTATACAGAAATCCAGAAGGAATTTACAAAGATGTTCTTGGACTTTAACAGTTCAAAATCAGTGATGACCTTGGGTTAACAGTCATGACGTTTGACAAAAGACAGGCCCCAGTGAATAAAGGTGGTGAGTGTGTGTGTTTGGGGGGCGGGTGTAGGAGGAAAAGGAAAAACATTGACAGAGCAGAGCTGGTGGAGCAGGATACAAAGTAAAGTAGATTTCCTTTAAAAATTTTTTTAGTATATCAGAATGCTGAGAAGTCTCAGGCAGAGAGGGAAAGACTCAAAGTTATAAGAAAGCATTAGATGATTAACAGAGCAAGATTCCAGCACTATTTACAATAGCCAAGACATGGAAGCAACCTAAATGTCCATCGACAGATAAATGGATAAAGAAGATGTAGTACATATACACAATGGAATATTACTCAGCCATAAAGAAGAATGAGATAATGCCATTTGCAGCAACATAGATGGACTTATCATACTGAGTGAAGTAAGTCAGACAGAGAAAGACAAATATCATATGATATTACTTATATGTGGAGTCTAAAAAAAAATGACACAAATGAACTTATTTACAAAAAAAAATAGACTCACATAAAAAACAAACTTATGGTTACCAAAAGGGAAAGGGAGGAGGGATAAATTAGGAGTTTGGAATTTGGGATTAACATAGACACACTACTATAGATAAAATAGATAAAAAACAAGATCCTATTACATAGCATGGGGAACTATACTCAGTATCTTGTAGTAACATATAATGGAAAAGAATCTGAAAAAGAATATATATATATATGAATCACTTTGTTATACATCTGAAACTAACACAACATAGTAAACTTCAATGAAAACAGAAAAAAAAAAGAAACAGCATGCTTCCAAAATAGGTGTGAGGAGGTGTCACAAGTATATTGTTTGTCAGTTGTTTATTTTTTGTCTTGACCCTGTCATGAGTTAGCTATGGACATGTTGGTCTGTCTGCCTAATGTCTTTATGACTCTTCCGTATTTGTAATACAAAAATTTGAATTACATGATCAATGAGACTCAGTCTGGATCTGAATAAAGATACTTCTCTCGAAGCAGGCAAAATCATCACCACTTAAGAGAACACTGTGAGCCTTTTGCTCTAATTGGTATTTATCCCCAGACCATTTCAGATGTTGCAGGCTATTTTGATGGTGACAGGGACAGTGAGATTCCACCGGGATCTTAATCAACAGTCTTAATTAGGAAAGGCTGTCACCTGCTGGATCTTCATTTTCATCACCTAGTGACCTTCTCTTGCCATTCCCCAGGAGACACATCCTGGAAATCATCTCTATTGAAATTGAATACAGAAGGCATTGCTTCAAAAGACATTCATCCTGTGTAGAAAGGCATTCATGTTCTAAAGCAAGCAAGCATGGCGAGGACATACTTAGTTTTCTTTTGCAAGCTATATGACATTATGACTATGCTGCAAAAAAGCAGCAGAATGCTCTCTGCAAGCTTAAGCACAGAGCACAACGGACTGTGCGTAACTGCCGGCAATTACCGAGGAGGAGACTAATTCGTACCAAGGGTTACAGCAGGTGATGATTTCCTCTAACTGCCCTTGGCACCTGGTGACCGCTCTGTAGAAGCCCTTTGCTCCTCTGACTATCATCTGAGAATTTGCAGTCTCAGATTGCCCCATTAAGAAACAGAGACTGGAGAGGTACCCACCATGTTAGATCACCTTTAACAAGACAAGAGCCCTAGTCTTGCTGCAGAAACTCTAATGACTTTCCCATGGCACATGCTTAGCAGAGTGGATTCTAGAGTAAGCCAGAGAAAGCAATGTTAGGACTAAAATGTTTGCGTTTTTAGTGCCCACATTTATTTTGTTGACCACCCCAGTTTGTTTCCAAGGGAGGTCTCAAAGTTGATGAGATTGTGGTCATTTTAGCATGGGTGCCCAAGTCCATCCTTAAACTCTTCCACTCAACACAGCCGCTTGGGTATAACCATCAGTGTGGCAAGAGGAGTGTTTTTTTAATTACTTTTTAATTTTGGAAAGGAGGACATTCGTTTAAAGTGAGCAAGTAGTTAAATTTAGATTTCAGAATGTTGTCAGAAGCATAGTAATAAATGTTTTGAATAAATTTTATAATAACTATGATAGAAGTCTTCAAATTCTGGTGCCATGAATACTCTGTTGGGTTTAAAAGAAACACAACGCAAATTAGCTTAAAGTAGAAAAAGGAATTTACCAAGCAAAACAGAAAAGGAGCAGAGACATTGGAGCCAGGGATGGGAATTGAATTGTGACTCTTTCTGTATCTTTTTCTCCGATCCTTTCCTCATGAGATTTCACTCTTTATCATTCACTTAATCCTTGAAGCTAGAATCCTGGCTCCCAGTTCACCCAATCGCACATCTTCCCTGATTCCCCCGTCCCCCAGATCTTGTTTGAGAAAACATTTAGAAACACTAGCCTAATAATAACACTACCTGCAATGGTTCCACTACTGATTCCTTGGAAGAATTTTTCTGGTCAGCGCTTGAGGCATTAGTGCTTGGCTGTTCAGGAGAGTCCTGAATCCCAGTCCTCATAGTATCAACCAGGCAGAGTCTCCCAAAGGGGAAAAGGGTGTAAGGGGAAAAAGCAACTACAAATATCCAGTGCATATGGTTAGGGCAGAAAGGAGGGAAACGATGATTTTATTTGGATAGTTGGGACATACCTCATAGATTCGATGGTGCTTGTGTGGATCCTTCAAAGACAAATATGTGATCACAAAGACAGAGCAGGCCTGAGGAGGAGGGAGTCCTTCATTCAGAGGAAAGACCACAGGTAGTCGTGCAACTTCTTGGGAAATGTACTTAGTTCGGCGGCGTGAAGTTTGGTAGGTGAGAGGTGGGGTTGATGATGGCCCAGGCTGGAGAAAAAAACAGCAGCCTTCCCTGGGGTCTTTGCACGCTGTGTGCTTAGGAATTCTAAGTAAATCCCATGTGCAATGGAAAGCACTTGAAAGATTTTAGCCAGATTTGCCTTTTTAAAATTTTACCCCAGCAAGTTCACTGATAACGAACTGGGCCAGAGGTAAGGAAGAAGCAGAAGAGACAGAGAAACACAAAAGGAGGCTTTTGAAATTCAATTTCATCATCAATTAATTTTTTTTAACAAAAACATAATGGTATTAATGCAAAACGTGTTCCATTTTACAAGCTCTTTTGGTTGGACCATTGTAAATCATGCAAAAATACTTAAATGGTTTAAGTATTTTTTCTGTTCTATTTATTTTCTTATTAGGTGCTTGAATGATTATGACCCTCATAATGCCTTAAAAATTAAAACATCACCAACAAGCATTGCAGAGTTCAGAATATGGGGCATCCATTCTGTGCTGACATTCCGGGTAAGTATGTGTGTGATTATAGCCTCACTCAGGATGACACTTGGGAGTGTGTAAGAAAGTACCATTTCTTTCATCATCTCTGTCCCACAGGGTATTAAATAGCATAGTTAGGGCTTCCCTGGTGGCGCAGTGGTTGAGAGTCCGCCTGCCGATGCAGGGGACGCGGGTTTGTTCCCCGGTCCGGGAAGATCCCACATGCCGCGGAGCGGCTGGGCCCTTGAGCCATGGCCGCTGGGCCTGCATGTCCGGAGCCTGTGCTCCGCAACGGGAGAGGCCACGGCAGTGAGAGGCCCGCGTACCGCAAAAAAAAAAAAAAAAAAATAGCATAGTTAGCAGGAAAAATAGTAGATGACAAATAAAAAAAAATTGCTGGCCAATATGCCTTTATAATTCAGACTACAGAAGATATATTCTGCTCTTTAGAGGAAAAATGATTAGAAACTTTGGTTTTATATTTACAAAACTGTGTCATATAACATTTAGCTAGCTGAATTTATATTGTCTTTATAACTAATAATTTAAGTATAGTTGCCATTAGATCTTCCATTAATACCATAGCCAATGAAGCCACAACATCTGTTTTTTTAGATACTTTAAATTTCTACAATGCTGTGCTATTTCTGATATCATAACAATATGATAATTATTAATATGACCTAAGAGGACTGCCTAGGAGTTAAAATATACTTATCTTTTCCCAGTTATTCTCATAATTTGCTGTATGAATTTTTAGTAATTTCACCACCTGTGTCATTTTCTATCCAAATAAGAAGCTATCAGCATAGATTAACTCTAGTCTCTTCTAGTATGGAAATTCTCAAATTTGTACCATCAGGTTTTTGGAGGACATGTCATATTTCCAGAGACTTAAAGCACATGTTGGCCTTTGCTGGACAAAAGAAAATAAGCCATCTTCCCACAAACCTGTTTTGTTTAAAAACAGCCTCATTCCAGATAAGGACATTAATGGGGTTATTTAGTGGGTCATCCTGTGTGCTTTTCCATCCAAACTACCAACTATTAGTATATTTTGATGCTTAGCTTTTTTTTTTTCCTCTCTAAGTCATGTCTCTTTTTTTAAAAAAAATAAATTTATTTGTTTATTTATTTTTAGCTGCATTGGGTCTTCGTTGCTGTGCACGGGCTTTCTCTAGTTAGGGCGAGAGGGGGCTACTCTTCCTTGTGATGCACGGGCTTCTCATTGCGGTGGCTTCTCTTGTTGCGGAGCATGGGCTCTAGGCACACAGGCTTCAATAGTTATGGCACGTGGGCTCAGTAGCTGTGGCGCATGGGCTCTAGAGCACAGGCTCAGTAGTTGTGGGACACGGGCTTAGTTGCTCTGTGGTGTGTGGGATCTTCCTGGGCCAGGAATCGAAACTGTTCCCCTGCATTGGCAGGCAGATTCTTAACCACTGCACCACTAAGGAAGTCCCTCCACTGTCTATTGAAGAGCCACCTCCTAAAATGACACTATGTACGTTTTCGTTGCCACATCACTCAAACTCAGTGGATGGCTTTCTAGCAACATCCCCAGTGTCACAAACTATTCTTTCTCCAGGCACACATGTAGGTTTGCAGATTAGCAGAGGAGGTCGGGATTCTTGCCAGTACTTTCTTGTGGTATTTAAGGCCAGCTTCCAACAAAAGGTCAAGTGAAGTAGTTATCATTTTAAAAGAAAAAAAAATTAAATATTCAACATCTTTAAGCTATACATATTTTTGAATAGGAGACTTCAATAGGTTAATAGTCTATCCCTTCCTCCACTCTTTTTAGGTAAAAATCCCATCTCCTTCCCATCTACGGAACATTTATATATATTTTTTTATGAATTGAAAATGATTTCTAATTTGCCCCATTATGTGATTTCTCTATAAATCTCAAATCTAAACTTCCTCCATCATTCAGCTCTCCCAGAGATACCTTTCTGAGATTCAAACTGGTCAGATCCAACATCACTTATAAGTAAAGAAATGCAAATGAAAATACATTTTATGTTTTATCTTTTTATTAATCTTGACATGTTTATTAATCCAGGCAATTTATTAAACACCGTGAAGGTTTATTTTGTGGATGTAACTGTAAAAAAAATAAATAAATAGACACCCTGAGGCACTGTTGTTGTAAGGAAAAATTAGAACAATCTCTCTGGAAGACTTGGCAATAGACATCACAATTTATAATAAAATAAACATATGTGACCCAGTCAAATTTCTACTTTTTTAGAATGTATCTTTCAGACAAATACATATATACATATGTATGTTGTTATATACGTATGTGTATATATATATATATCAGATAAGTATACACATATATATGTGTATGTATATATACATGTACAAGAAGTACAGGCAGAAGAGATATAGATACAAAAACAACTTAAATAACCAGACTGGATGGTTGATGAAACATATTGAGATGCATTATTTAGATGACATATTAAGCCACTGTTTTTTCTTTTTTTTTTTTTTTTTTTTTTTGCCGTACGCGCGCCTCTCACTGTTGTGGCCTCTCGCCTTGCGGAGCACAGGCTCCGGACGCACAGGTTCAGCGGCCATGGCTCTCGGGCCCAGCCGCTCTGCGGCATGTGGGATCCTCCCGGACCGGGGCACGAACCCGCGTCCCCTGCATCGGCAGGCGGTCTCTCAACCACTTCACCACCAGGGAAGCCCCTAAGCCACTGTTTTTTGAAATGAGTTAGATTTACACGTGCTAATCAGGAATCGTCTCTAGGAAAAAATCCAGATGCAGAATAGAATGTATTTATATACCCTCTTTGGGGATACATAATTATGTGTGCGAACACACTGCAATGTTTCCAATGCAGGAGTTGACTCTGAGAAGTGGAACTAGAAGAGGAGAGGGATGGACAGGACTCTGTGCTTTCATTGTCTATATTTTGCTCAGTTTGGATTTTTGCCACATGAAAACATTATTTTAATACCATAAAGGGGCAGGGCTCATTAAAATAAAAACAAGATGGAACCAAAATGGAGCATGTCTCTTCCTTGATTACAATGCCATTTTTGTAAATCTTATAATCTCAAACTAGACTCTAGTAGTTTATAGTAGTTCCCAGAACCTGCCAGGCCTTTTCTTTCCTATTTGCCTGAAATGTTCTTCACCCCTTTTCCTTCCGGCTAATAAGCCTCTTATTTCTTGGAACCCGCTGCCATCTTCAGCTCCTTTATGTTTGTTTTTCTGTTCACTGCTGCAGTGGATGCTATGGACTGCTTGTTATACTGTCATTCAACCCCCCTCCTTGGGGATCTTCTGCTGCTTCAGAGAATGGGAAGTTAAATTTTGCATTCCCTAGGCTCCATTTGTAGCTATGTTTCTTGATGCAAAGTAGGTTTTGCTAATCAGTAAGGAGTTGTAAGGTTTTTCTGCAAAAGTGTTGCAGTATGATGATCACAGTTTCCAGACTTATCCATTTTAATTCCAGAATCACACATCCTATAATCTGTTCTTGGACTCAGTATTTTGACACATTCATGGTGGTAGCTCCCCTCCTGTGGCAGTTTTGGAGCATTTTGGGAGTCACTCCCAGAAGATCTGTTGCATGCAAAAACAAGGATGATCTAATGAACATAATTTTCAATGAAAGCTCTCAGGAATAAGAGTACTTATTGTTTGATTCCATTATAGAATATTCAAAATGGGCAAAATTACCCTGTGATCATTGAAATCAGGATAGTGGCTAACTTTTGATTGGATAGAACATGTTTGAATGGGTCATAAGGGAGACCACTCTGGTTTTATTAAAGTTCTCCTTTTTTTCATCTAGCTGGACATATGATTTGTTTACTAACTAAATTCAGTGAATGGTTCATTGACAAATTAGGTATTTTAGGTTTGTTAAGTTATACTACCATTAAAAAACTTTTACTTTTAAAACTGTAAATGTGATAAAAATCACTGTGCTATTTATCTGTCATGACTTGTATAGTGGACTGAACTGTGTTTGGTGAAAAAAATATGCTGAAGTCCTAATCCGTGATGCCTGTGAACGTGACCTTATTTGGAAGTAAGGTCTTTGCTGATGCAGTCAAATAAGTAAAATGTAATCATATTGAATTGCAGTTGTATTTCTGTTGTATCAGTTGCAATGTCTCCTCTTTCATTTCTGATATTTGAAACTTTGATCTTTATTTTCTTAGTCTAACTAAAGATGAGTCAAATTCATTTATCTTTTAAAAAAATCAGCTATTCATTTCATTGGTCTTTTCTACTGTTTTTCTGGTCAATATTTCATTTATTTCTGCCCTGATCTGTTATTTCTTTCCTTCTCTAACTTTGGGCTTACTTTAGTTCTTCTCTTTCTAGTTCCCTTAGTTATAAGTTAGGTTATTTGAGCTTTTTCTTTGTTTCTTACGTAGACATTTATTGCTATAAATTTTCCTTTAGAACTGCTTTTTTCTGAAGTTTTGATATGTTGTATTTCCATTTTCATCTTTTTTAAGATTTTTAAAATTTGTATTTTTTTATTTCTTCATTGCTACATTGATTTTTCAGGAGTTTGCTGTTTAATTTCCAAATATTAATTGTCCAGTTTTCCTCTTGTTATTGGTTTCTAGTTTCATACCATTGTAGTCAGAAAAAATATACTTGGTATGAATTTAATCTCCTTAGATTTACTAAGACTTATTTTGTGGTCTAACATATGATCTATCCTGAAGAATGTTTCATGTACACTTGAGAAGAAACTGTATTCTACTGCTGTTGGAAGGAATATTTTATACATGTCTGTTATTTATTTTGGAGCTAAAGTACAGTTTAAGTCCAGTGTTTCCTTATTGATTTTTTTGTCTAAATGATTTATCCATTGTTTAAAGTGGAGTATTAAAGTCTCCTACTATTATTGTGGTATTGTCTATTTCTCCCTGCATAACTTTTAGTATTTCCTTAGTATATGCAGGTGTTCTGATGTTGGGTGAATATATATTTTTGATTGTTATATCCTCTTCATGAATTGACCCCTTTATCATTATATAATTCTCTTGTCTCTTGCTATAGCTTTTGAGTTAACATATATTTTATCTGATATATGTCTAGCTCTCCCTGCTCTCTATGGATTTCTACTTGCATAGGATATCTTTTTCCATCCAGTCACTTGAGCTGAGCCCATGGATATTTAAAGCCAAAGTGAGTCTCTTGTAGGGAACTGGGTCTAGTTTTTTATCTATTCAGCCACTCTATGTCTCTTGACTGTAAATTTAAACCATTTACATTTGAAGCAATTATGAATAAGTAAGGAAGGCATCGAGAGAAGAAAAATGGAACAAGAGAACTACAAAACAGCCAGAAAACAATCAAACAATCCGTTGACATTTGTAAGTCCCTCTCTCTCTCTCTCTAACATATATATTCAATTCACCATGTTTAACCAAAAAAAATTCTATCAGTGTTTACTTACAAAAGTGAGTATGTTCCAGAGATTATTTTTTGGACTTTAGACCAATCCCAAAATATATTACTGTCTTAAAATAACTAAAAATAACTGAGAAAATCTATGAATCATGATCTTTCATGACATAATGAGAAAAAGGTTGCCAACTCAATGAATTATTAATACATTTTTTTATCTTGACTGTGAAAAATAAAGTGAGCCATTTTTACTACTGCTGTTAATATTATTCATATAATCTTTGTGTATAATTCTCTCCTTTCTTCTAATGTAAATATTAATTTATTTTTCATGCTTGCTTTGTGTTAAGAAAATCTAACACTCTGAAATTTTCAACAGGTACAAACTAGTTTATTTAGCAAAATGGTCAACACAGGGTGAAGAGTCAGCTGTTAACTTTCATTTAATTTAAAAATTGATAACTCTGTGGACCTTTCTTCTGAAAAGTTAGACAGTATCTTTTAACAGACTGTGCAGAGATTTGAAATTCAGAACACCTAAGTTATGGCTTGCTTCTGCCAAGAGCTGTGTGTGAGGTTGAACAACCATCCTTATTTCAATCATCTGTAAGTGCAATTGTATAAATAATTTCTAAATGTCATTTGACTCTGTATTCTAAAACTTTTGTATGATGATAATATTTTCTGTATATAGGAAAATATTAAAACTTTCTAAACTTCCCTAATGAATACTTGTAAAATGATCTCATTGGTATCTATTTTTATTTTATGTTTTGCAACATACATGGGGTAAAAAATTGACAGGATAACGTGAAGGACAGTATGAACAGTATGTTAATGTTATCCCTGGCTCTGATAGAGCAAAACAATAAAATAATAGTCATTAAATACCTTTACTTAGTAAAGGTAGGCTGTCATGCAGTGATTCTATACTACTGATACTTGGCATTGATGAACATAATGACCATTAGTGTCATTTCAATGTTTTTGGATGTCTTAGTCTGCTCTGAAAATACTACGTGGAAGTCACGTAGAGGCCAACACCATTTAATTTCTCCTTTCAAAAAATAGTGTTGGAGTGTGCAGTAAGAGATCTAAACCATCATTAAAAAGGGTAAGCATCTCTTTCTCTCTCAGCATACCCACTGGTTGTGTTTCCTTGCTTGGTACAAATGGAAAAAATAAGAACATTGAATGAGAGGAACCAATATTCTTAGGCAAATGTTTAGGCTAGTTCACATTACAAAAGTGAAGTTTGCATTATTTAGACCAGAGTGAAGTGGCTAATAAACCATTCCATAGATTTTCCCTGTGAAGTTTTCAGATACATGATGGATTTCTAAGGACTGTCTAAAGAATTAGAATGTTAAAGTATGAAAGAAAAATCTAGCTTGCATAGGACTTCTCTGTTATCATGGAAGATGTTTAAACCAGGGGTTCCCAATCCCCAGGCCACCGACCAGTACTGTTAGGAACGGGGCCACATAGCAGGTGAGCAGCCGGTGAGCGAGTGAAGCTTCATCTGCCACTCCCCATCACTCCCTATAGCTCGCATTATCACCTGAACCATCCCGCCCGCCGTCCGTGGAAAAATTATCTTCCATGAAACCAGTCCACTAATGTCAGAAATGCTGGGGATTTCTGCATTATACCAGGATACAAGTGATCAAGTTCTGTCAATCTGTCCGCTTTAGTGATACAGAATGATAGTGTGGCATCAAGCAAGTGAGTTGTCTCTAGGGGATTTAATTTTCACCTCTGTGAAATGGGAAAATCATCACTTGCCTATTGAGAGGAGTCAGTGAAGCTCTTTTGAACTAATATTTTTGCATATCAATAATGTTTTATGAACATATTTTATCATACAGTTATTTGACTAGAATGAGAAAATGCAGGGTATTACAAAGAAAAAATTACTCATAATACTTGCACTCAAAAATAACTATTTTGAGTGCTTAATCTCTAAATTTATTTCAGTCATATGGACATGTTATTCTGTTATCAAATGACATTGCATTAGTCAACTTTCTTTTTAACTGAACAATAGTACGAACAATATTTGAGGTCAAAAATTTTAATTCTAAAACATTGTTCTTAATAATTGCATAACATCCAGTACATCAAGTATATCATGCCACATGTAGACAATCTGCTACTGCTTAACATTGTAATTGTTCCTGGAAAAACAGATAACCAACAGGGACCTACTGTATAGCACAGGGAACTATACTCACTGTTTAGTAATAACATATAAGGGAAAAGAATCTGACAAAGAATGTAACCATTCTGAACTGTGCTGTACACCTGAAACTAATACGGTATTGTAAATCAACTATACTTCAATAAAAATAAAATTTTAAAAATTAAGTTTAAAAAATGGTTCCTGGAGTCACACAATTATAAATGGTATTTTTAACATCTTTATTGAGATATAACTAACACAAAATCACCTTCACACAGTAAAAGTTTATAAGGTGATAAGCTTTGCTATATGTGCATATCTGTAAAAATGTTACAACACTCAGGATAATAAACATATCCATTTAAAGCTTATTCATGACTCTGTATAATTTTTCATCCCCTTCTCAGCTCACCTGTAGTCAGGCAACCACAGATCTACTTTCTATCACTGAATAACAGTTCATTTTTAGAGTTTTAAACAAACGGAATCACACAATATGTATTCAGAATTGCCTGTCTTCTTTCACTCAGTATGGTTATTTTGAGATTCATCCATGTGGTTGAGTGTAACAATAGTTCATTTATTTTTTATTGCTGAATAGTATCCTTTGAATGTACATACCACATTTTCTTTATACATTCTCTTGTTGATGTACATTTGGGTTATCTCCAGTTTGGAAATAACACACTTCATACCATGTTAAAAAAATAAATGTGCTATGACCATCTGTGTGTAAAGCTTTGTATGGATGTATGTTTATTTTTTTCTTTTCTCTTGGGTAAATAACAAAGAGTGGAATGGCTGGATTATAGTGTTGGTGTATATTCAACATTTTAGAAACTGTCAAACTGTTTTCCAAAGTGGGCGTACCATTTCATACCCCCATGAGGAACGTATGAATGTACCAGCGATTCTACATGCTTGACAACATTTGATGTGGTCAGACTTATATTTTCAGCCATTCTAATAGGTATGTAGTGATATCTTGCTGAGGTTTTAATTTGCATTTCCCTGATGACTAACACTGTTGAAGATCTTTTCATGTGCTATTTGCCATAAAAAAGACTTCTTTCAGGACTTCCCTGGTGGTGCAGTGGTTAAGAGTCTGCCTGCCAATGCAGCAGACATGGGTTCAAGCCCTGGTCAGGGAAGATTCCACTATGCCTTGGAGCAGCTAAGCCTGTGAGCCACAGCTACTGAGCCTTTGCTCTAGAGCCCGCGAGCCACGACTATGGAGCCCGCATGCCTAGAGCCCGTGCTCCGCAACAAGAGAAGCCACCACAGTGAGAAGCCCACACACCACATCAAAGGGTAGCCCCTGCTCGCTGCAACTAGAGAAAGCCCGCACGCAGCAACGAAGACCCAACGCAGCCAAAAAAGAAAACAAAACAAAGACTTCTTTCAACAATTTCTTATAGTTTGGGCCTAATGATAATGAATTCTTTAAGCTTTTGTATGTCTGAAAAAGTCCATTACCTTTAGTTTTTGAAAGATACTTTGCTTGTACAGAACTCCAATTGTTTCTTCCTTCTTTCCTTCCTTCTTTCATTCCTCCTTCCCTCCTTCCTTTCCTTTCTGTCTCTCTCTCTTTTTCTGTACTTTAAAGATATTGCCCCAATATCTTCTACTTGAGTGTGTTCTGACTAGAAACCCACTGTTATCTCACCTCTATTTCCTCTGTATGTAATGTGTTCCTTTTCCCCCATGACTTCTTTAAGATTTTGCCCTCATGTTTTTTGAGCAGTCTGATTATGATGTGCCTTGGTGTGTGGTTTTCCTCATATTTCTTGAAATTGTAGTTCATCTAGCTTATTGAGTGTTGGGTTTATGATTTTCCTCAAATATGAAAAACTTTCAGCCATTATTTCTTAAAACATTTTTCTGCCATTTTTCTCCCTCTTAAAGTCGAATTACATGTATATTAAGCCACTTGAATTTTTCCAGAGCTCACTGATGTTCTTTTCATTTTTTTAAATTCATTTTTTTTCCTCTCTGTGCTTGATTTTTATAGTTTATATTGCTGCTTTTGATCTTTTTCTGTATCTTCCATGTCTCCACTTAACTTTTGAATGTATGGAAAACAATTATAATAATTGCTTTAATATCCTTGTCTAGTATTCTAACATCTGTGTCAATTCTGGTTTGTTTTTACTCCTTGATGCAGATTATACTTTCCTGCTTTTTACACATCTGGTTATATTGGATTGCCAGACATTGTAAATTTTTCCCTTTTTGGATGAGAACTAACTATTTTTGTATTTCTATAAATATTTTTGAGCTTTGTTCTGGGGCACAGTTAAATTATTTGGAAAATGTTTGATCTTTTTGGATCTTGCTTTAAGTTTCTTTCTTTTTTCTTTTTTTAGGAAGGACCATGGCTGTGTTTAGTCTATAACAAATTACTCCTATCTTCTGAGAAGGATTGGAACTTGGGTGAGGCAAGTAAGGAATCCAGGGTTCAAAATAAGGATGCACTCCTGTTCAGGATCCTGCAAGTGCCTGCCTTGGTGGAAGTACCTACTTAAGAATGGGGCCCCAGATTGCAAAATGTAAGGAGGCACTTATTGTCATGCGCCAGTCCTGCAGAAAATTGAAAGTCACCGCCACCTTAAATTTGCTCCTTCACTTCTGGCACCATTTTCCCATTCTGCTTTCGGTATCCTTATATCCCAAGAATAATACAATTTTCCAGTGGGCCCTATTCTTTTTTTTTTTTTTTTTTT